>NW_008357641.1:155547-158399 GCF_000622305.1 Nannospalax galili
CTTCCCAGATGGCACCCTCCCATAGCTTCCCTCCCCCCACTAGAGCCCTTATACTCTGATATCCCTGCTACTGTCTGCTGCGTTATCGGCACCCCAACCATTCCCCATTACTTGCCCTTCTGGTGAATCTAGTCAACCTATCTAGAGGTCTTTGTTTTAGGAGAGTCAGCTGTTCCTCATGTAGCAGCAATCAGTTGTCAAAATTCCTTCAGATATGATTGGGGTCTACTGTTCATTTTCCCAGTTCTATGTTGGGTCATCTGGGAGTCCCTTTGGGCACCCTGGCCAACAACTCAAAGGTATCTCCTATCTGGAATTGTTGCTTGTTATGTAGCCTTCAGCTATGCATATGGACTCTTAATAAATTATATTGACCCTTTAATCTTTGATTATACTTTCCTTTTGGGTGCTTAAGGCTATACAGTTGGCCCAGATAAATCAATTTATTTTTACTCTTAAGGTCATTTGAGGTTCTGTTCCTCAGGGGTCATATGGGCTTGGGAGGAGACCCTGGTTCTTTTCTTTTACCAGTTCTGCCTATGTGAAGATAAGTCAAAGGTCCTCTTCCACCATGGTTGGCTATGCTTGGAAGCATGGAGAAAATGATTCCTCTGTGTTGACCCTCCACTTTGTAAACTACACACTGGTTCAAGTCCATCTGCTGGGGTCTCCTCGGCCTCCTTGATCAAGAGGACAGGTGACCCACAACAATTACAGGACATTTTGAGAGATTCTCATAGTCCCCTGGAACTAGTCAACCTAGGAGGGCAAGGAGCCAAAACTGTCCTTTATGTCCCTCTGACCAAATTATTATAGACCTCAAAGTATGTCTGTTAAACATCCAAGAAGGTTAGTTCCACCAGTCTGGTATTTTTAATTACTGTGTGCCATGTAGATCAATCTTGGGAAAAGATCAATTGTTCTCAGATAAACCTTACCTAGACATATATTTCTTGATCTGCTATGTGTAATTTGTCAGTAGATTAAAGGCATAATATGGTTCCCTCTGGTTTTCAAAACTAGCTAGGCATTATTTATCTCTCATTGTCTCACCCATCCATCACGGTTTTCCCACTTAAGGTGCCGCCATTTCCCCCCTTTCTCCCTTAATAATACCTTTCTCCTATGGTCCTACCTCTCTAGAGCTCCTTCTTTCCCTTTACCCCTAGGTTCCTTCCCTCCCCCCTCCCTTAAATTAACCCAATTATTGTCTATATCTCCCATATTAAGGCCTGTTTCCTATGTTCTTCTATTTCAGGTTCTTTCTTTTCCTTTACCTCCCTGTTTCCTTTCCATCATCCTGCTTCCTGTACTTATGTCTGGATACATACTCATAAGGATTTGGTTCTAGGATCCACATATGAGGAAGAACATATGTCGATTTGTTTTTCTGAGTCTGTGTTACTTCATTTAGTATAACACTTTCTAGTTCCATCCAAATACATTTACCTGCAAACTTCATGATTTCATCTTTCTTTACTGCTGAGTAAAACTCCATTGTATAAATGAACCACATTTTCATTATCCACTCATCAACTGAAGGACATTTAGGTTGCTTACATCCCTTCGCTATTGTGAAAAGAGCAGCAACAAACATAAATGTACCTGTGTCTCTGCAATAGGATGAGTTCTTTGGGTATATGTCAAGGAGTGTTATAACTGGGTCAAATGGTAGGTTCATTTGTAGTTCTTTAAGAGTTCTACACAATGCTTTCCACCAGCAGTGGATGTGTGTTCCCTTTTCCCCACATCCTCTCCCACATTTGGTATCATTTGTTCTCTTGATCTTAGCCAGTCTCACTGGGATAAGATGAAATCTTAAAGTGGTTTTAATTTGCATTTCCCTAATTATTAGTGATGTTGAATATCTTTTAAGATGCTTCATAGCCATCTTTACTTCTTCTGAGAACTCTGTTCGGCTCCTTAGCCCATCTTTTAATTGAGTTACTTCTTGTCTTGATTCTTCATGTATTGAGTTCGTTATATATTCTTAATATTAAACCTCTGCTGGATGTTTCGCTGGTGAAGATTTTCTCCCATTCTGTGGGTGTTCTGTTCACTTCCCTGGTTGTCTCCTTTGATGTACAGAAGCTTTTTAGTTTAATGACATCCCATTTATTAATTCTTGCCCTTGTTTCCTGAGCAATTGATGTCTGGTTTAGAAAATCCTCTATGTCTTGTAGGTTTGTCCCAATGTTTTCTTCTAAGAGTTTCAGAGTTTCAGGCTTTACATTGAGGTCTTTGATCCATTTGGAATTGACTTTTGTGCAGGGTGAAAGACAGGAGTTTAGTTTCATTCTTCTACAGGTGGAGATCCAGTTTTGCCAGCACCATTTACTGAACAAGCTGTCTTTCCTCCAGTGAAAATTCTTGGCCCCTTTGGCAAATATCACGTGGCTGAAGTTGCATTTCCTATTTGGTTCTTCAATTTTGTGCCATTGATCTATGGGTCTATTTTTGTACCAGTACCACAATGTTTTTATGACTATAGCTCTGTAATACAGCTTAAAATATGTTACAGTAATACCCCCGGCATTGCTCTTAGTGCTCAGGGTTGTTTTGGCTATCTGAGGTCTTTTGTGCTTCCATATGAATCTATGGATGTTTTTTTCCAATTCTGTGAAAAATGTCATGGGGATTTTGATTGGCATTGCATTGAATCTATAAATGACTTTTGGTAAGATGGTCATTTTCACAATATTAATTGTTCCAATCCATGAGCATGGGAGGTCTTTCCATCTTCTGATGTCTTCCCTCAGTCTCTTTCTTTAAAGATTTTAAATTTTCATTGTAAAGCTCTTTAATGACTTTGGTCTGGTTTATTCCGAGATATTTTTTTTTTTTTTTTTTTT
>NW_008357641.1:158449-158815 GCF_000622305.1 Nannospalax galili
TACTGGTATATAGAAAGCCTACAAACTTTAGTAGGTTAATTTTGTAACCTACACTTTACTGAACATGATAGTAATTTCTAGGACTTTTCTAGTGGAATTTTTGGTGTCTCAGACATAATATCATATCTGCAAAAAGGTATAATTTGATCTCTTCTTTTCCAATTCTTACTCCTTTAATTTCTTGCTCTTTTCTTATTGCTCTTGCAAGAGTTTCAAGCACTATGTTAAAGAGAAGTGGAGATAGTGGACAGCCTTTTATGGCTCCTGATTTCAATGGGAATGCTTCCAGTTTTTCCTCCATTTAGAATGATGTTGGCTGTGGGTTTGTTGTATATGGCTTTAATTATGGTGAGGTATGTTCCCTCT
>NW_008357641.1:159686-170646 GCF_000622305.1 Nannospalax galili
GTTTCAATTTCATTAATTTCTGCCCTGATTTTTGTTATTTCTTCTTGTCTGCTGGGTTTGGGTTTCATTTGTTTTTGCTTTTCAAGTGTCTTGAGTGTCAATGTTAAGTCATTTATTTGTGTTCTTTCTGAATTTTTGATGTAGGCACTTAGAGCTATGAAGTTCCCTCTAAGGACCACTTTCAGTGTGTCCCAGGGGATTTGTTGTGTTGTAGTGTCCTTTTCCTTTAGTTCCAGTAATACTTTTATTTCTTTTTTAATTTCTCTTTTGACCCATTCATCATTCAGTAGTGTGTAGTTTAATCTCCATGTGTTCATGTAGTGATTAGGGCTTCTTCCAGTGTTAATTGTAAGCTTTATTGCATTGTGGTCTGATAGAATGCATGGAATTATTTCAATCTTTTTGTATTTGTTGAGGTTTGTTTTGTGTTGTCCAGAATATGGTCAATTTTGCAGAAGGTTCCATGGGGTGCTGAGTAGAAAATATGTCCTTTGGTGCTTGGGTGGAATACCCAGTAGATGTCTGTTACGTCCATTTGACATATGATATTGTTTAATTCAGATGTCTCTTTGTTAACTCTCTGCCATGTTGACCTATCACAGTGGGGTACTGAAGTCCCCTACTATTAATGAGCTGGGATTAATCTGGGTCTTAAAGTCCTATAGTATTGTTTTTATGAAGTTGGGTGCACCAGAGTTTGGTGAATATATGTTCATGATTGTAATATCTTCTTGATTCATTGTTCCTTTGATCAGAATGAAGTGTCCCTCTGTATCTCTTTTGATTAGTTTTAGTTTAAAGTCTATTTTGTCAGATATTAGACTTGCTATGCCTGTTTTTTTCTTAGTACCATTTGTTTGATATATTTTTTCTATCCTTTCACTTTAAGATAATGTCTGTCCTGAAAGTGAGATTAGTTTCTTGCAGACAACAAAAATATGAGTTTTGTTTCTTAATCCATTCAGCTAGTCTGTGTCTTTTGACTGGGGAGTTCAGTCCATTAATATTTAAAGTTATTAATGAAAGATGGGTATTGAATGCTGTCATTTTTATTTCTGTTTACATTCTTGATATAGCTATACTTTTCCACAGTTATACCTTCATTGGATTTATTTCCACAACCCTTTGGGTATAGTCAATCCTTTCTTTCAGCTCTTTGTATTGCTTCCAGAACTCTCTGAAGGGCTGGTTTTGTGGACATGAATTCCTTCAGCCTATTTATGTCATAGAAGATTTTTCTTTCCCCTTCGACTGTAATAGACATTTTGGCTGGGTATGGTCATCTGGGTTGGCATCTGTGGTCATTTAAAACTGGGAATACTTTGGTCCAGGCTCTTCTGGCTTTCATAGTTTGCACTGAAAAGTCAGCTGTAATCCTACTGGGTTTTCCTTTATACGTGATTTGTTTCTCTTTTGCAGCTTTCACTATTGTCTCTTTGTTTCGTATGTTTAGCATTTTCACTATGATGTGCCATGGAGAGTTTCTTTTCTAGTTCTGTCTCTTTGGTGTTCTATATGCTTCTTGTATTTGTATGGGCATGTTTTTCTTTAATTTTGAGAAATTTTCTTCCACCGTTGTGTTGAAGATCTAGTCCATGCCATTATCTTGGGATTCTTCTCCTCCCTGGATGCCTATGAATTGTAAGTTTGGTCTTTTTATGGTATCACACAATTCCTGAATATTCCATTCTTGTGATTTCTTAAATTTGTCATAATCTTTTATTGTGTGATCTGGTTCATCCACTTTATCTTCCAGTCTTGATAATATGCTTTCCATTTCATTCATGCTGTTGGTGAGGCTTTCTCCTACCATTTCTAATTGGTGTACTGAGTGTTTCACTTCCTTCTTCAGCCTGATTATTCTTCAATATTTCTAACTCTTTTCTGAATTCATTCTGAAGTTTATCTCTATCTTCCTTCAGTTCTTTGATTTTTTTGGGTGTTCTTTAAATTTACTGAATTCTTTGATCATGTTTATAATTGTTCTTTTGAGTTCCATGTCCTGTGTTATCTCTATGGGGTTCTCATTGTACTCCTCTAGAGGATTACTGGTATTTGGTGGGGATATGTTATTTTGGTTTTTCATGTTATTATTTTTTCTCTGTGATTTTGACATATGAATTTCTTTTGTAATTTCTGTCTCTTCTGTGAGACTCTAGGCTTCAAATTTAGGTCTTCTTCTTTTTGTAAACTTTATGTATCTTTGTGGTTTACTCTTTGGGCATGAAAAGCTGGTTCCTCTAAGCTTTGGGTTCTCTCTTTTGTTTATATATTGGAGTGGCCAGAGTTCCCAAGAGTTCCCAAGGAGGTCCAAGTCAGATGAGGGTCAGTGCCGAGCCTCCACCCCGCCAGTGAGGCAGGACGTGGAGCTCAGTGATGGGGGCCGAGGAGGGGTAAGTGCATTGCTTGCCCATTCACCCGCCTCCCCTAGACTCTCAGATGCAGCAGGGAGTTTAGTCATGCAGGAACTCGTTTATTGTGTTACAAAACTTATAAAGGCAAAAACCACAATCATTAGCATGGGTGAGAACCTATCCTCCAATCCTGTGGAATGTCACCTAGAGCACGCAGGCTCCTTTCAGTGTACTACTATGGTGATTCTGAGGTGTTCACATGTTTTCCTCCTGGTTAGTTTCCAATCACCTACACTTCCTCTTATTTTTTGTCTCTGGTCCAATTGCTTAGCTCCTCCCCCGCACTGAGGCGATCAGTGCCATTTTGAACGCAGCTTCCCTACATCTCCCCCTTTTTGTTTTATTAACCAGGGGGGCATCGCTCTCCTGGTAACTGGTCAGACCTTGGGTTAGGTGAACTGGTGACAACCTTGGTTTAGGTGTATGTCTCCTTTATGAGGGAGGTAGGGAGCCGGTCGTAATGGACACATATCACTGTAACTTGTACCTTTGCTATTTGTCCTCAAATCATTTTCATGACTCTGGCATAGATACATGGTCCAAAGGTGCAAACAAGGGTGAGGATCACCAAGGGTCCCAGCAGTGCTGAGACTAGCATTGTTAACCAGGGAGAGGTGTTAAACCATTGTTCAAACAGGGATTGGTCCCTCTAGACATATCAATTATTAATCTCCTTTCTGACTTCATCTAAGTTTTTTGTGATTACCCCCAAATAGTCAACATAGAAGCAGCACTCCTCTCCCAGTACTAGGCACAACCCTTAAAGAGAAGCTAACCCCCTTCTATTTTGTAATGTAACTTGTGCCAGCAATGAAACAGATTGTTGGAGGAAACTTACCGCTGTTTCCAGTTTATCTGAGCCTGCATCCTTGTCTGCCTGAATCCTTTGGAAGCCCTGTTGGGAAAGGGCCAGAGAGGTAGTCCCTAGGGCTGCCCCTCCCATTCCTAGTCTCACGAGCATTGAGACTGTTAAGGTGGTGACTAACTCCCTCTTAAACCTAAATGATTGTCGTGCCACCATTTCCCCCCAGGAATGATATAGCACATGGGGGAAAGGCACTACTCAGGCACATGCATCCCCATCAGTATGTGTGAGGACTGTCAATGAGAGACAGCGACTTTTGACACAACCAGTAAATCGCTGGGTCAGCAGGAACTACCCATTGATTACTGTTATTTGCTGCCACCTGTGTTATGTTAAAGCAGCCCTCCCAGGGGGAGGGATAATCTAGGGTAGTGACACAGGTTAGATTGTAATCTGTCACAGGTGTGGAGAGCCTGCTCGTCTTGGTGGACAACCCCCCCCCACTGACACTTTTGATCGTCAGAGGTGTAATTAAACCTTCCTATTACACCTATTGCCTTTATCAACTGTACACCGGCCTCTAGGCACAACCAGCGTGAAGAGGTAAGGTCCGGATGGGTCAAGTTGAGAACTCTTTATGCAAACTGGATAGCCATTAGGATCTCTGACCCTCCCTTTGGGGTCAGATTCTTAAACCCATTGGGTCTCGCTCTGGGTTTTGAATGAAGGTTTTACGGGGAAGCGTAAGTCCTGTGGGGGAGAGGCTCACGCAGGCAGGTAAGCCTTGGCCGTTCCGGCCCCCAAGTTGGCCGGTCTGGATGTGATTGGCCTTGCGAGGGGCTCAACCCACTTTCCAACCATAAAGAGGAGACCAGGGTCATGTCCAGATACATAGAGTCTCAATCCCCAAGTCTTTCCCAAGTCCCAGCCCCTCACCTGCCATCCCTCCTCTGTAAAGGTTATACAGAGGGGGTTGCAATGAAAGTTTGTACATCTTCCATATAGTGGATTTGCAGAAAGTCTAGGTCTCTATATCCTTTTGACAATGATCAGTCCCCAGCCCTTAATCCAATACCCCATCCCTGTGGTTTCACATCCCCAGTTATAACAGTAGTAAGAATCAGCCCCCCCACAGTTGAGCAGCTGTTGCAAAGTTCTACCACTTCCTGGGCACAAATAAAATTCTGTCTGTAATAATGCATCCCACTTCAGCACACAGGAGCACCCCAGCTCCCTGGGGGACCCTGTTAACGGTAACATGCATCCAGGTCCTGTGTCCCCACATTCAGGCTGGGTCCCCCCTTGAGTCCAGTCACCAACGTCCCACAATCCAGTAGCCAGGCCACCATGTGTCTGGTGGTGTCACCTTGGTAGTGCTGTTGGCAATCACTCCGGTAGCCACATTGGTCACCAACCACATGATCTTTTGGGGCTGATATGGATTCAGGGTCTCTATAGGTCCAGATGATCTTGTTAGTGTTGGCTCCTCGATTGTCAGGAGTGACAGGATGAGCATGAAGGTGAGTTTCCTCATTTTGATCTGTAAGAGACAGAGAGAGAAAGCCTTCCTCAAGGGTAGGTCTCCCTTGGCGATTATGAGGAGGTGTCTGTCTATGTTTTGTTTGTTTCTTCTGAGCCTTAAGGGCCAAGTGTCGGCTCCACCAGAGTCTTTTCTTTTCCCTGTTAGTCATCTTCATTGGAGCCATCACCCTGTAGCGGGAGATATTTGAGGTTTCTGGCTGGTACCCAAATAGGCTTATCTTCTCCCGTGGGGAAAACACAACCGAATCCCCTTCCCATCATTAACAGTGGGTCCGGTCCTCTCCACTGGCCCATAATTGGGTCCTTCCACCTCACCTTTACTCAGGTTTTGTATTTTCTTGTCCCCAGTGAGCTTGAAATTTAGATCACAACGTATTTTTTGAGCGATTTAATTTTAATAGTTGAGTTTTGGGTTTTTTTGTTCTAATAGTTGAGTTTTGAGTGTTTGGTGATTTCGCTCAACTATAGCTTGACCCTGTGGGTTATAAGGTATCCCATGGAATGTGAGATGCCCCAAGTTTTAAAGAAGTTCTGTACTGAAGCACTGACGAAACAGAGGCCATTGTCAGTCTTTATCTGTGAGGGCAAGCCTAGGGTAGCAAAGCATTGGAGAAAATGTGATTGGGCATGTTTGGAATTTTTTCCTGAATGGGCGGTAGCCCAGCATGCATGAGAAAAAGTGTCTATAGACACAAAAATGTACTTAAGCCTTCCAAAAGGTGCATAGTGTGTGACATCCGAGAAACCGTGCACGAAGGCCTCGCCAACTGATGTGAGTGAGGTCATGAAGGTTTGCTGCCTCCTGGGCCGTTTATATGTGAGCCCCATTTGAGGCCAGACAATCAGCCAGGTTGTTGCCCTCTGTAATGAATCCAGGTAGCCCTGTGTGACTCCGCATATGCTGAATGAAAATGGGGAGCTTCTGCCCTCCAAGGTCCCTTGGATTGAGACCATGAGTGTAGTAATTGGGTTGGAGTCTAATTTGATATGGGCCTGTGGTAAGTCTGGGAGGAGGTTAGCCACATAAAGACTATCGGTGTACAGGTTGAAGGGGGATCTTAGGTCTTGAAGAGCCATGTGAACCACCAGCATCTCTTTGAATTGTGCCGAACCCTTCACAGCACGGAAGTCACACCTCTGGGGCCCTCCTCCTGGGTTGGGGCCAAATGCTGCATAGGCGGCCCCGCTCCGACCCCCATCAGTAAATACATGTAAGCCATCGGGGATCAAATTCTTGGAGAAGAGAGAAGGTGCCTTGAGGGGCAGCCATCGAAGGGCTGGGGCCCATTTAGAGGCCCCGTAGTGGCAAGTGATGTCTCCAAAACATCCTTCTAGAACCATTGCCACTCTTGAATTGCTGCGCCTAAGCCAATCGAAATCTGCTAAGCAGTAGGGGACAACAATCTTATCAGGGTCTCTCCCGAACCTTCGAGCTGCCAGGCTCCTTCCCCTTATAATCATGTCTGCTAGTTGATCCCCAGTTGTGTATCACCCTTGGTTGACCCCCAAGGGTAGCATGTACCCATTCCATTGGCTCCTGTTCTTGGACTAACATGGCCAGGGCCAGCCTGTCTCCTCTAATAACCCACAAACAAAAGGGGAGCTTAAGGGAGTATCTTCTGACCGAAGGCCCGGTGTCTAGGGCCTCCTGGAAGGCCCTAATTGCCTCCCAGTGTATGTCTTCCAACGTGACCTTGGTCTGGGGAGGTCCCATCGTGAGGAGCCAATAGAGGGGGCTCAATGCTTGTGTGGGGACCTTTACCCAGGGCCTGAGCCAATTTATTTCTCCCATTAGCTGTTGGAGTTGTAGGATTGTAGGCTCTTTGGGGATGTCCAGCAGAGGGGCTCTTGTGAACCACCCAACTGATAGGCTGTGGGCTGCTATCCCCCCCTCTCTTTCTCCATGGAGATTTCTCTCACCTACCCCATCTGCCTCTTTGGTCTCCTCTTTGGCCTGGATAGTCAATCTAGCTTTAACACCCATGGCTACTGCTCCCATGGGGCCTTCGGTGCTGCGTTGTCCCTTTCGCTCTGCATCAAACTGCGCCCATGCCCCAGAGTCTTGTTCCTCTTCCCTCTCCTTCGAGCCCTTCATCTCCCCTCCCCCACTGTCCCTCGGCAATGCTGAGGTAGGGGAATCTGAGCACTGTCCACTCAAACCTCCTATCAGGGGCCTGATGGTTTAAGGTGCGAATGGAAAAGGCAAATTTTTCCCAATCTCTTGGGCTAAGGGGAATGGAGAAGAAACAGTCTTTAATATCCACAACTGCAATAGAATACTCTACTGGTATTGCAGCCATCCAGGACATCCCTTGCAAGGTGGTGCCTACCAGTTTCATTCTGTCGTTAATCATCCAAAGATCTTGGAGCATTCGCCATTTTCCTGAAGCCTTTTTTATGACAAACACTGGAATATTCCAAGGACTGACTGAGGGATGAAGGTGCCCCAGTGCCACTTGCTCCTCCACTAGATCTATTAAAGCCTTAAGTTTTACTTCAGTCATGGGCCACTGCTCCACCCATACTGGCAGTCCCTCTCTCCATTCAATACAAGGGACCTGAGGGGCAATGGCCTTTAGTATTGGGGGTGAACCCAAGGGATCTTATCGGGCTCTCCCCTATAATTGTGAAAATAGGAGAAATCCTGCTCCTTAACCCCTTCAACCCTTTGTGGCATGTGATTGGCTTCCTCATGCTGTAAGAGATCATCATAAAAGGCCCTATTTTCTGTGGTCAGCACAGTGTCCATCTGGCTCAGGATATCTTGGCCCATGAGATTGGATTGGAGGCCCTCGACCACTAGCGGCTGTATCTCCCCTTCTGCCCCATCTGCGTCTCTCCACTTTACCAATCCCTTTACTTCCTCTGACCTTGAAAGTCCCCCCACCCTCAACACTTTAGGTCCGGCCTGTAGAGACCATGTCGTGGGTACTTCCTCCTTTCGAAGGATCATACGATCCGCCCCTGTGTCCACTAAGCAAAGAAATCTTTTACCTGCTATAAAAATATGCATTTTGGGCCTCACTCCTGGGTGTATCAGGACCGTCCAGTGAGCCTGTGATTCCACCTTTCCTCCTTTGGGTAACAGAGCTAGAAGCCACCCTGGAACTAGTTTAAAGGTCTGCCTAAGCCGAACTTCGACCTGCAATCCTTTTTCCAATGGAACCCCTTCCTGCAACGGGGGCAGGGGGTTATGGGTTTGTTGGGCTGTCGGCCCCCCCTTCCCCCAGGGGGTCCAAGGGGCTCTGCCTCCAGGAAGTCCCTCTTAAAATGTCCTGTCTTGCCACATTTAAAGCACCCCCCTTTTTTCTCCTATTGGCTCGGGCAGCTTGACCCACCCCCTCTGGCCGCCACGAGCGCCTGGGTCAGGGCATCAGCCAGGGAGGCAGTCTGGGCCTGCAGGGTGGTGGTTAGCTCCTGTGTCTGTTGGCTATGAATTCCTACATCTTGGGAGGCTACAATCCAGCAGCTGACCGAGGCCTGCCTTAAGCCTGAGCAGGCGGCCGATGATCACTAGTCATACCTTCCCACACCATTAATCTGGTGAACTCATCCCTCAGAGGTCAGGGGGCAATTTCCTGACAAGGCTCTTCTCTGCTCTGTCTACAAAGTCTGCAAGGGGCTCACTTGCCTTTTGCTTCAGCCCCACAAGAGGATTATCCGATGGCCCTTCATTGAGCTTCTCCCAGGCTGCAAGGCCCGCTGGCCTCACCTGGTCCTGGTACTGGGCAAGCAAAGCTGCCTGTTGTACCCGGGTGGAATAGGCATCAGTAGTCCCCATCAGCTGCCCATAGGAAAGGGGGATCTGTGGATTTGCTCCATGATTTTGCTCTGCTATGGTTCTACACTCCTCTTTGTATAAGGCTAGCCATTTGATGAACTGATTGCTAGGGAGGACTGCCTTAGCCATATCCATCCAATCTCTAGGGACGCATGGCTGGTGGGCGATGTTTTCCAGCAAAGCCTCGGCCCAAGGAGAGTTGGGGGCATCACTGAGGACCATGGCCCTTAACTCCTTAAGGTCCTTAGGTTCCCATGGATACCAATCAGCAGGCCTCTGCGGTCACGGAACCAAGTTTACTGGGAACGCCTTATAGGCAGAGGTGGTTTCCATCAGCACTCTCACCAGAAAAGCGTCAATGTGTGTGGGCTCCCTTGGGTGGGGGTGCTGAGGGGGCCTCTCCGCCTCCCCCCTGCCACCCCCCTCGTCTATCCTGCTGTGACCAGGGGTCATGGTCCCAGCGGAGGGACTCATGTGAACCGCCTGATGGATAGGCTGGGGGCTGCTCCCCTCCCCCCTTTCTCCAGGGTGATTTCTCTCACCAACCTCATCTGCCTCTTTGGTCTCCTCCTTGACCTCTATAGTCAATCTAGCTTTAACACCCACGGCTAGTGCTCCCATGGGGCCTTTGGTGCTGCATTGTTCCTTTCTCTCTGCATCAAACTGCACCCATGCCCCAGAATCTTGTTCCTCTTCCCTCTCCTTCGAGCCCTTCACCTCCCCTCCCCCACTGTCCCTCGGCAATGCTGAGGTAAGGAAATCTCCCATACTGAAGGTACCCTTAAGGGCCAACATCGTGGGGTAGAACCCCAGTGGGGCCTCTGTCCCAAAGTGCTTCTCCCCCTCTCTCTCCAGCCTCTCCACCCTCTCCCAGGTATCCCAGGAGAAGAGTTTGGCCGCAGGCACCCAGGGCACCAAAAGCATCACTGTCTCCCAGACCTGGTGCATGGTCTGATCAGATAGCTCCAAGCCTCAGCTCTTGAGCATATATTGAAGAGCCTTTAAGGCTGGGTCACTTTTTGCTGAAGTTTCGATACCCATGCTAAGGGTCTCACTTACCCCAAGAGCCCGATTGGCCTCAGCCTCACGTGGGGCACCAGAATGCTGAGCCTCCACCCCACCAGTCAGGCAGGATGTAGAGCTCAGCTATGGGGTCCAAGGAGGGGTAAGTGAGGCAAGCTCACCGGTTCACCTGCCTCCCCAAGACTCTCAGACACAGCAGGGAGTTTAGTCACGCAGGAACTCGTTTACTGTAAGTGTTACAAAGCTTATAAAGGCAAAAACCACAATCATTAGCATAGGCGGGAACATATCCTCCAATCCTGTGGAAGGTCACACAGAGCACGCAGCCTCCTTTCAATGTGCTACTATGGTGATCCCAAGGTGCTCATGCGTTTTCCTCCTGGTTAGCCTCAGATCACCTACACTTCCTCTTATTTTTTGTCCCTGGTCCAATTGCTTAGCTCCTCCCCTCACTGAGGCGGTAGGCGCCATTTTGAACACAGCTTCTCTACAGATCAGATGGTCTCAGGCTTTGTCCTGAGGTCTGGATCCCTCCAGGAAAGATTTTGGCCTCAGGAATTGGGGGTTGGACTGGCCTGGATGCCAGGCCAGGGAAGATGCTGGTCTAGGGTAGCTGGTGGCCATGTCACCCAGAGATGCAAAGGAAGATTGGGCAGAAAGCGGCCACAAGGACTCCTGGGGACTGCACAGAGGAGCTGGGTTGGTGTGGATGCAGAGGATCAGGAAAAGGAAAGGTCAGCCCTGGTGCCCAGGAAAGAGGCTGGTGGGTCATGCAGGCCCAAGGCAGCAGAGGGAGGTGAGGGAGGGTCCAGGCCCAGAGGGTTCCTGGGGACCCGAGAAGGAACTGATGAAAAGGATCAGGAAGTAGTGGTGGTTCCCCAGGTGTCTGGGGTGCCAAGACAAGGAATGGGACAAGACCCAGGCTAGGAGGAGAGAAGGGAGGGCGAATGAGGCTGGGGGAGTCAAGGCATGGAGAGCCCGATAGACTTACCTAGGGAGAGAGAGGCCTGTGGGTGGAGCGAGGAGAATACTAAGTATTTACATAACACATTCCCTTTTAACAAAGGTCATTTGTAAAAGAAGAGCATCAGCAATATAAATAATATAAAAGTACATATGTATTATAGAAAATATTTGTCATCTCTAATTATTTCAATTTCTACCCCACAGAACAATCTCCAGACTGTTGGTGCAGAGCAAAATAGACCTCCTCAGAGTTCTAGAGAAAGTGTTAAGAAGCAAAAAATTGGTCAAAAATTGACAGCAGTTAGATGGAAGAGAAACAGAGCCAGGGCATAGGGAGACAACTCACAGAGTGGTCACCTGCTGAGAAACTGAGTTAGGACACCATCATTTTAAACTCACATTCTAGTAGGTAATTCTCCCATGAACACC
>NW_008357641.1:171718-176042 GCF_000622305.1 Nannospalax galili
AGTATAAAAAGAAATATAGGAAAGTCAATTCAAAACAATAAACATTAGCTACTTTGATAAAATGCTTTCCAGAATTGACTATCAGCTTCTCATATTAACCTCAAAATAGAAATTATAGTTGCTTGAAAATAACTTGAGTTTTCTACAAAAAGTTTAATTCTTTGCCATTCAGTATAAAAAGAAATATAGGAAAGTCAATTCAAAACAATAAACATTAGCTACTTTGATAAAATGCTTTCCAGAATTGACTATCAGCTTCTCATATTAACCTCAAAATAGAAATTATAGTTGCTTGAAAATAACTTGAGTTTTCTACAAAAGGCTGCTATCTTCAAACAGGACAGCAGCCAGGTATTAGGGATCTCGGGTGCATAACTGCAAAGAAATCTTGAAATGCCAGATAGAGGAATCTGTTTTGTCTCAAGCTCTACTTAGACATTACTTGACAAATATGTTTATCTAATTCTGATATAATTTGCCTATTTTATACTTGAATAAATTTCCTGACCAAAGAAATAATACTTGGTAGACTTGAGCTTACGAGAAATCACCTCATCCTAGCACTTGGGAAGTCTTTCACCAAACTTTTCAGGTAAATTTTGTTTAAATAATATTCATAGAAAATTCAATATAGCATTGTAAATATAAGATTCTGGCTTACAAGTAATACAACCTGAAATTGAAAAGTGACTTTTCCATTTTCCAGCTGTGTTACATAAGTTATTTAACCTTTCTGGGCTTATTGATATTTATGAAATGTGATTAATGACAATACTTCAGTGAGCTGTTGAAAGAATTACATGTTTCATATATACTGTTAGGAGGCTGGAGAGATGGCTCAGTGGCTAAGAGCACTGGCTGCTCTTGCAGAGGACCTGGGTTTGGTTCTGAGTACCCACATGGCAGCTAACAACCATCTGTAACTCCAGTTCCATGGTATCTGATGCCCTCTTCTGATGAGTATTGCACAACATGGTTGCACTTGCATACATGCAGGCAGTACACTCACACACATACAATTAAAATAATTTTTTTAAATGAACTGTTTCCTGCCCCCAAACTAAATATTCAGTAACAGCTTTTACTTTTACATAACTATTCCAGTTTTGTAGGACTACCCCCCAACCAGCAGACTATGAACAGATGCCTTCTTCCCAAGCTCAGTTGCACCAGCCTGCATAGGATAATCACTGCAAAACTTGTTACTGTATGCTCCACAAGAAAGGAGGTGTAAGATGAGTCAGCCACACCTCTGAACCAACCATTCAGTCCTAGTTGCCTGGGGTGGGGGGGGGCGACTAAGAGTATATAAGCCAAGGAAGCCGCACAGAGGCTCTCTTGCCATTTTGTGTGGCTGTGGGGAAGTCATGATGGATGGAGACTTTCTGGTGCAGTTTTAGGAGGGAAGCACCCACACCCCGTAAGTAAAATCTCGCCCACTTCTCTGTAAGCCCAATAAACTTACTGGTTTTCCAGACTGTATTTTGGTGAAATTGTCTGTCATAGGGACCAAGGAAGAAGGAGGCCAGACATTGTTGTACCTCTCAGAAGGAATTTTAGCTACACCATTACTTGGTAAAGTGCCTGATATAAAATACAGGTATAGTAAATATTTATTGAATAATTGTGATGCAAGTAAAACTAGGAGTTGAATACAAAATATTTGTTTTGTTTTGTTTGTTTTCAGTTTGTCCTGAGACAGTGTTTCCTTCTGCAGCACAGGCTGGCCTTGAACTCATGATCCTCCTGCCTCTGTCTCTTGACTAGAGAGATTACAAGTCTGTACAAGCAAGATCAACAAAATACATCCAAAATATTAACGCATACATATTATACATACTTGGAAATGTCATCTATAAAAGCTTTCCAGAATGTCATATTATCCTGTCACTAGTTAGTATGAAGTGAGAGAAAGAATTATTGCGACACAGCACATATTGTGACCTTACTCTGGAATCACAGACAAAATTATATAATGAACTCCATGGGTACTCACATAAATTTCTAGACTTCTATGTGCTTTAAATGCTCCAACGATAATGTTGCTGTAATGACATGGATAGCTAAATTTATTGCTTTTTTGAAGTTTATCCAGAATAGAAAAGCAAAAATTGTTAACTGTATGAGAGAAAGAGTACAGAAAGATATTGGAGGGAAGCAAAATAATATCAGTTACATAAGTCATAAATAACACTTATTGGAAAAGAAATAAAACAAAAATGTGAAACTGAAAATTATAACCATTTCACAAACTAAAAGTACAAATATTCTAAGATATTATGTTCAAATAACTTGCTGTCAATTTATTCATTGGATACTTTTCTAAAAATTTTTGTAGATACACCTGTTCATACTGCAGTCATGTACTGCATGTGACCATATACATTTGTGCAGATTCATTTAAAATTTCAGTCCCTTACTCATATTAACCGTATTTCAATTGAACAATGTAGAGTACGTGTAGAGTATAGAGAATGTATACCGTCTTGGAGAATTCTATAACACAAGAGAACTTCTGGGAAGTTTGGGGTCTAGGCAAGAAGTTGAGAGCAGGTCACTCTAGCTTAGAAACTGAGCATATATGAGAGTTGAGGCTTTATCAAAATTCACTTCAACACAAGACAGTAGAAGGAAGATAAAGGCTGAGATTTGATTTGCAACAGTTGCATGGCTTCGACTGCCTTACTTTACATAAAATCAAGGTAGAGTGAAGGTTTTCAGCACTCTCTGAATAATGGTCCTTCTTATTTTATAGACAATTTCCTGTTTTAATTTTCTTTTGGTCATATTTCTTTATTAATTGAAACATGATCTTGATGTGTAGTTCAGAACAGCCTTGAACTTCTGATCTTTCTAGCTTTACCTCCTTAATGCTAGACTTAAAGCCATGAGTCACCCTGCTTTGCATCCATGCTTTTGGATTTTTTACTGGAAACATTTAAGACAATTTTATTTTCACCTTAACAATACTGATATTTAATGATTTTGAAGTAACTCTTATTCGTTAAATATTCCAGAAATAATGCATTTGCAAATGTCTTAATTGCTTTGTTCAGATTTGGTACTTAAACTAGTTCAAGTTAGCAACAATTTGCATAATATGTTAAACATAAAACCTACTTGGCATCAGAGCTAAGAATTTAGAGAATTTAGAGAATTATTCTCTGAAGTAAAAGTATTTATATTAATATGTACAAACATGTTTATGCTTTCTATGATTCAATATTTTTCTTCCTTGGAGGATACATAGAGATAGTACATATAGTACAGTTTTTAAAGACAGAGACTGCCTACTATATTAGCAAGCTCATAACAGAACATGATAGGAAAGGTTTCCCTTAGGTGTGACAGGTAAGTGTAATTACCAACACAAGGTGGTGCTCTGTTCTTATGAAATGGCCCACTTGATTTGGTCCTAGGAACCAAATCATACTGATAGAGTAAAATTTTGAAGCTTTTAAAAGCTGTTAATGTATAATTCTTAGTTGAAAACTTCAACATAATTTCAACTTAAAAAAATCACTCTTATAAAGTCACTCTAATCATAATTCTAACCACTTGATGAGGATCTAGTTTGCCTCAATAAGTGCAACAGTACTCATTTTGATGGCAGTAGGCCTTGTGTCTTTCACTGATTGCTTCATTACATTTTCTCTGTTTGTGTTGCATTTTAATCAGACATTTCTTACATTTGTTTCTGCATTATCTCAAGCCTACAGTTTCTGTGAATTGAGCAGACTTTTTTCCAGGCCAAAAAAAAAAAATCCTCCAGGGTTGACCATCAAAAAGTTAAAACGATTTCACTCTCCTTCAAAAACCATGAGTTTAATTAATCATTGCTATATGATTCTGCTTTTTATATACATAAGAACTTATATATAATATGTGACATGCTTACAAATAACCTAAGGAAAACTCACTACTTCCATTCTAGAAAATGATAAAATTTGAAAGTATGACATCCTGTGTTAAGCGCATTTAAATAATCCTCCTTATTGCTAGAGAAGAAGAAACACCCTAATACAATATTCTACTTCTAAATTTTGTTTTTATGAAAAAATAATTTTATATATATATAGGTTCAAATAAATATATTAATAAAAGTCATATATTTTTGGAAAGAAAATTAATATTAGTATTACACATCGTCACATATGCAAGATCTGCCAATAAAATGGAAGCCGCTGTGCTGTGCCATCAGGCAGGAATATATGTTTTCTCCTTCACATCTATTCATGATTCTAGGACGTCCTTTTGCCTTTAGAGACAAGAGTTATGCAATTTAGGAGTCTTTTAGATAGACCCACTGAAGAGATACTCCAAT
>NW_008357641.1:176271-203962 GCF_000622305.1 Nannospalax galili
TTCAGAGGGGGGAATGTTGGAGGGGAGGGAGTAGGCATGGATGTGATCAAAACACCTTATATGCATGTATGAAATTCTCAATAAAGTTTTTGTAAAAGTTAAAAAAAATTCTCAAAGAAACTTTAACTACTTAAAATATTTTATTATTTTATTTTATGTGTATGCATATATTGCCTGTATGTGTGTAAGTGTACCCATGCCATGCAATGCCTGCAGAGTTCAGAAGAGGGCACCAGATCCCCTGGAACTGGAGTTACAGATGATTGTTAGCCTCCATGTAGGTGCTGAGAATCGAATTTGTGTCCTCTGCAAGAGTAGTCAGTGCTTTAACCACTGACCCATCACTCCAGCCCCTCTATAACTACTTTAGATTTCTGGAAAGATTTCTCAAAATTATCTCAAGGCATTTTCTTCTGTTATGAATCTCATGAAACCATCGATCATATTTACAAAAGATTCAAAAATTTCTCAGGAAATTAAGCTGAGCAAAATCACATATTTCTCAAATATTTTAAAATCACACATATATGCATGAAGTTAAGAAAAGAGGTAAGAGTCTACTTCTTTTAAATGGTGTTCTATAATCACATTGCTAACAAAAATTTGCTGATGTCACACCAGTGTTTGCCCTTCGAAGATCATGCTGTCTGGTTACTACAGCACTTCGAATTTGAATTAATTAGAAAAGGAAACGTGACTAGCAATTAGTTTGAAATTAAATGGGCCCTTAACAGGGAAGCTAATTACTGAGTTCATTCTGATGGTCTGTTTAGCCAGTGAAAATTTAGGATATTGAATTGAGCAATATATACTCAAGGCTGGAAATGGAAAGTGAGGCATCCTAAGAAAGACTACAGTAGAACAAATGGCCATTACCACACCAGATCGGGTATTAGTTTTTGTTAGAGACTATTATTATTTTCAGTATTGTCAACTTTATGAGAAATGTTCTAATATGAAAAATACTTTGAATTCTTAAACAGCTTCCATTAATCTACCAAGAGCCTATTTCAAGCTTCTATTAATGTAACTTCAC
Source organism: Nannospalax galili (assembly GCF_000622305.1). Taxonomy (NCBI): domain Eukaryota; kingdom Metazoa; phylum Chordata; class Mammalia; order Rodentia; family Spalacidae; genus Nannospalax; species Nannospalax galili. The sequence goes on from NW_008357641.1 coordinate 177,308, forward strand.
CAACATATGATCAGGTGGCTTCACTTAAAGTTATAACCTGAATGGGTAGGAAGAGATTTGGAGATGCAACATCCATAAAATAGAAAGATAAAATGATAATTTAGGTATCAGCACAAAATCATTGTTTTCTCTTTGAGTTTTCACTTTCAGAATGGAAGTTTATGGTGAACAAAGATTGTATCATTAGAAATGTCATTTTCAAATACCACAGACATACACACGGACACTCAAGCACACATGTATAATCAGTTACAAAGACAAGAAGCAGGTGAAAACTGCCAGAAACACAGCTGTCACTATTGTGATACTTAAGTAAAGTCAAGTATAGCGATAATATACATGACCATTTATAAATCAGATAACTTTCAGTGTCTTATCTTTTTAAATCACTATAATGGTTTAGAGGTAGAAGATGCTGGCCTAACAAGCATTTATACATGAAAGCTAATAATTTATGTTCTTGACAGGTCTTTGTGCTAAGAACACAGAGTTTCACAAATGCTTCAGTGTTGTCTCACTGACCTGTGTGCTTTTCTTCTAACCCATGCTGGGACTGTCTTTCAAAGTGTCCCCAAAGAAAGAGACTGAATGTATGCTTAGTTCTTTTTAAATCAATATTTATTCTATTTTTCTCTATTTGTGCTAACCACTCTTCAGAGAGTTTCTATTCTACAGTCCTTTTGCATTTATTTTGAGATTTTTTAATTATAAGGTACAATTAATATCCTAGATATAACAGTCTCCCACTGTTTAGATAAATTAATTTATTTTTAAGTTATGAAGATGATAAATTTTAAAGTCTGTGTTACTCCAAATGCTGAATATTATTAGCACTACCATTCCCCAACCAACAGATTTTTATTTTTTTATAAGAAAAAAATAAGAGGAAACAAATTTGAATGTTGAAAAATTAGTTATTGGTTAGATAGATTATATATACAAACAATGAAATTCAATGTAGATTTTAAGATACATTTATTAACATAAAATAGTGTCTTTGTTGATTGGAAAGATAATTCAGTCAGTAAAGTGCTTGCTGGGCAAGTGTGAGGACCAAATTCTAGTTCCCAGCACCCAGAATGTCCACACATCTTCTATCACTTTGGGGGGTTGATCCTCAGTGCTTGCTGGCCAGCCAGACTACACAAATCACTTAGCTTCAGGTTATTTAGGGATCCTATAAAAAACTAAGGCAGAGTACAATCAAAGTTGACATCAACCTCCATACATGCTTTCTCACACATGATCAATCATCCATGTGCACAGACCCATACAAACACATACACATTTCACATACACACATATACAAAAGGAAAAGTAAAATCTGTATATATAGATGATAGATAGATAGATAGATAGAGATAGAGATAGAGATATAATCCAATTTTACACTTTGTATACTTGTTACTATGCTTTGAATATGTTCCTTTCAAAGCTCTGGTATTGATAATGTGAAAGTGTTAAGAAGTGCGGCCTTAAGAGATTGATTTGATCATGAAAATTTCTCTGTTGTAAAAAAAAAATACCTTTTCATAGGGCAGGCTTTGCTTGTCCTGTATTTGGTAGCTTGTCCTTCTCTATTCCGTCTTGTGAGGGTGCAATGTTTGTCCCTGCTACAGGATGCAGCCTTCACAAAATAAGCACACCTTGATCCTGGTGTTCCCAGACTCCAGCTTTATAAGAAATAAATGTTGATATTTACAAATTATCCAGTCTAGTGTATTGTGTTACACAAGCACAAAACAAAGATGATACTTGTTTTTATCCTTTGGGAAAAATTTGAGTGGGATTTTATAGCAAAAGGATATACAGATTTAATTATTGATATTAAATTAGTAGATAAGAATTTATTAAGATCTCACAACATTTTAAGTAATATTCTAGGTCTTATGAATGTAGCAATCAACAATAGAAGTGAATAGCACTTTTCATGGAACTTATGTTCTGGAAGAAATATAATTGAGATTATTCTATCAAATATTATTCAACAACACTGTAGCAGTGTCAATTTTCTCATATTTTATCAGTTCTAGTTATTTCTGAACTGTTATAATTTTGACTGATCATTATTTCTGTTTTTTATTTAATCATCTGATTGGTAGGAAAAGTTAAACACATATTATTAGTGTTTAACTTATTAGTCACTCTAGGATTTCCATGCTGTTTGCTCATTGTTTTTCTCTTTGGTATTCTTTTTTTTCCTTATTTCACTTATTAATGATTTTTAAAAGACTTTTACATAGTCTTTGCCTAAGGAGTCCAGATCTTCAACTTTATCATACAGTCTTGATATTCTGTTTTCCATTTCGTTCATTCTGCTTATAACACTTTCTCCTGTTGTTTCTAATTGGTTTACTGAGTTTTTCTATCACATGTTCAGTTCTGATTGGATTTTCTTCACTATTTCTATCTCTTCTGTGAATTCAATTTTCAAGTTATGAATTGTTTTTGATATTTCATTAAGCTGCATTGATTTCTTCTTGTGCTAATTCTTCAATATTTAGTTTTAGAATCTCAAAACCTCACTCAGAGACTCAAAGCACAACTTTTGTCAATAATTTAATTTTGTTCCCTGAATGAGATTTTGTTGCTTAATTTATTTGTCAGCTCCCAGATTCTCACTAGAATTCCAATTGGAGCAGTTGAAATTACATTTTCTTATTTGGTAAAACTAATGCAATTCCTTGCATATATTTGCCAAAATTCTTAAGTAATTATATCTGAAATGGCAGACCTGACTCCATTTTATTCTAGCTGACTTTTGCTCTGCCCTGTGATTCTTCCCAGACATTCCTACTGCAGCCAGCCAGGCAGAACCAGTCTGATGCAGGCAGTTTCAGGAGTTAATGCTCTGTTTATTCTTCATCCACTCACCTGTCATTGGAGACAGTGGGAATTTGCATTCACACTAACAGTAAGGGTTCCCATTTCCCCACAACTTGACCAGCATTTGTCATGGTTGGATTTTTGCATCTTCAGAGTGGAGTAAGATAAAATGTCATAGTTTTAATTTGCACTTCGTTGATAGCTGAAGATATTGAACATTAAAAAAATACTTTCCCAACCATTAGTGTTTTATTATTTGATATCTTTTTGCTTAGTTACTTGCCTAACTTTGAATTTGGTTATTTTTATTATGTTTAGGTTTTTTATTTTTACTTTTATACATCCTACATGCTAACTGTCAGATGCACAGCTGGTAAAGATGTTTGTTCACCATTCTGTATGTTGCCTCTTCACTCAAATGATGCTGTTCTTTGGTGTAGAGAAAGTTGTTAGTTTCATGAGGTCTCATTTCTCAAGTGTTGGCCTTAATATCTGAGCTATCATGGTCCTGTTCAGAAAGTTCTTTCCTGTGCCTATAAGTTCTTGTGATTTCTCCTCTATCAAATTCAGGGTATTTGTATGATTTTTTTTCTTTTTTTTTCCCCCAGTCCAAAAAAATTCTTTATATTCCTTTGGAGTAAGATTCCTGACAGGTATACAGTGATGTATTTACTAAACAGAGACCTGCGCAGAAGTCACATACTATCCATCTAAACAGATTTTGGTTCTACTTTGCCTATAGATGGAATAGTTCCATTTATCAAGTTTTATACATCAAAAAGCTTTGAATTTGGCCAGGCTGTCTATTAATCATCTCTGAAAAAGTGGCACTTAATTTCAGCTGTATTTTACAGCTGTTAAAAGCTTATGAATTAGGTAGCTTCCCAAAATAATATTCTCTGCACAGTGGTTGAGCAGTGCTCATTTCTTCCCACCCAGATTCACAGTCACATCTGGTAACTTTTGCTACATACCTGGGAGTTAAGAGACAAAAGTACTCATTTTTTTTCATCTTTATTTCATTACTTTCAACCCTGGTTTTGTTTATCTCTTACCATCTAATCTTTTTAGGTGTTGTTTGTTCTTGGTTTTCCTTTGGGTGCATGATATGTTATTAATATAAGATGTTTATAATTTTCTGATGTAGTTAATTAATGTTACAAACTTTCCTCTTCAGACTGCCTTCATTGTGTCCTACAGATTGTGGTATGCTGTTTTCATTTTTATTGAATTCTATGAATTTTTAAATTTCCTTCTTGATTTGTCCCTTGAACTAATTTTTATTCAACTTTTTAGCTTAAATTCAATTACTGAGTGTGTACCATTCTAGCTAGGGCTCCTTTGTCATCCTGGAGACCTCCTGAGTAGCCTGCCAGAAACCAAATTGTCCCGCCAATATAACATCGAAAGAGGAGCTTCAGGGCCCACATGTACTTTGCCTAGTTAAACTAGTTAGACCCTCACCAGGCTGTCCCCACCCTTTCCTTGACTTTAGGCCACTCTCCTGATCTGCTTGCCAGAGACCTGCATTCTACCCTGGTAAGTCAGATAGGGCCCATTACGGCTTGATTCCCCTGCACCCTGAACAGCTCCATTCTCTCTCCGTATGCTGTCCCCCTTATAGCCTTAGGCTCAGGGCCACTCCAGCTCTTCCTGCCTCTCTGGACTAGTATCCTTACCCAGAACCTGTCCACTGCATCCTGATCCCCTTCACATGGACTAGCTGTATTCTCAAGCTTCTGGACCTAAACCTATTGCACCTAGCTAGTTAGATCCTCCTCCAAGGCTGACCTCACCACAGCCTTAACTCTATGAGCCACTTCTGATCTTCTTGTCTGAGACCTCCAAACTCACCTGCTAGATACCAGCCACTGGACCCCACAGACTTGAATTCTCTTCGCTCTACTACAGAGTGCTTTACTAATCAGCTTGAAACCATCCTGAGTGAAAAGGCACCAGACTACAACAGTATAATGGAACCAAACTTCAACTAAACAAAGGCAGACTAGAATTTCATATCATACACACAACCAACAAAAGAAATCCATATGCCCAAATTTCAATGCAACAACACAAATAATGTGAAAAGTCGAGAGTATGTCCACAACAAAATCTACCAGGTTTACAGCCGTATTCTACAATGAGAACCAACCAGAGGGACCTCTGGATGCAGAATTAAAAAGAGCAGTCATCAATGTGATCAAATAACTTAAAGAACACACTGGAAAACAGCTCAAGGAAATCAAAGAGGCTAGGAATAAGCTCTTGAGAGAAATGCAAGAATACAAAGCTATAGCTAAATGAAATGATAAAAATAATCCAGAACATGAGGGAGGCAGAGGCAGGTAGGTCTCTGTGAGTTCAAGGCCAGCCTGGTCTACATATTGAGTTCCAGGTCATCTGGGGCTACAGGGAGACCCTGTCTCAAAAACACCAAAAAAATATTGAAGAAACCCCAAGCCGAAATGAAGATGGAATTGAAAAACTCAACTATAGCTAAATGAAATGACAAAAATAATTCAGAACATGAGGGAGGCAGAGGCAGGTAGGTCTCTGTGAGTTCAAAGCCAGCCTGGTCTACATATTGAGTTCCAGGTCATCTGGGGCTACAGGGAGACCCTGTCTCAAAAACACCAAAAAAATATTGAAGAAACCCCAAGCCGAAATGAAGATGGAATTGAAAAACTCAATAAGTCAATTTGAAATGACAGGAGAAAGCATTACAAGCAGAATCAATGAAATGGAAAACAATATCAAGACTGGTTGACAAAGCTGAAGAACTGAACTGCTCAAGCAAAGTCTATGAAAAATTTAAAAACACAAGAATGAAATATGCATGAAATGTGAGATACCATGAAATGACCAAATCTAGACATCATAGATATGCAGGAAGGTGAAGAATCACAGGTCAATGACATTGACCAGAACTTCAACAGGATTATAGAAGAAAATTTCCCCTGAATTTATGGAAATGCAAATCAAACTACCTTAAAATGTCATCTTACCCATCACACTGGCTAAGAGGAAGAGAACAAAATGCACCAAATTCTGTCGAGGATGTGAAGAAAGGGAAATGTTCATTCACTGCTGGTGGGGTTCAAACTCATACAACTACTTTGGAAATCAGTGTGGAGAATTCTTAAGAAACTGAAAATGAATTTTCCATATAATCCAATTATACCACTCCTTTGCATATACCCAAAGAACTCATCCTACTCCAGAGATACTTGACCATCCATTTTTGTTGCTGCTCTTTTTACAATAGCTAAGAAATGAAAACAACCTAAATTTCTCTCAACTAACAAATGGATAATCAAAATGTGGTGCATTTACACAACATATTTCTATTCAATGGAAAAGAAAAACAAATTCAGAAAATTTGAAGGTAAGTGGATGGAACCAGAAACTGTTATATTAAGTGAGTAACACGGATTCAGAAAAACAAGGCATGTTCATTCTCCCTCATTTGTGGATCTTGGAGCCAAATTCTTATTTGAATCAAATTCCAATGTGATTATATAACCTGACGTAGTTGTTAGATCAATGTATTTGATCCATTTTGAAATGACTTTGTGCAGGTTGGGAGATAATAGTCTATGTTCATGAGTCTACATGTAGACATCTTTTCACAATACCCTTTGTTCAACTGGTTTGTTATTCCTCCAAGATAAGTTTTTAGCTGTATTTTAAAAATTCCATTGTTGTAGCTGTATGGGTTTTTCTTGGGATTTCCATTCTAGTAGTACTTTGATCTATGTGCATCTTTTTGTCCCATAATTATGCCATTTTTGCTACAAATCTCTGTAGTATGCTTGGAGTAACATATTATGATGCCACCATCATTATTTTTGATGGAGATTAGACATCCTCTCGTGGATCTAGTCCCTGGATAAAACTGATACTCCCTCCCTCAGCATCCATTGATTGACTATAGCTCTTCATCTGGAGGTGAGACCCTGTGAAAATTCCCTCATTGACATTGGCATGTCAACTGGTTTTGTAATTGTGAAGATCTTGTTATCTATCCTACCATTATGCAGGATAGCTTTAGTGTCAACTTAACACACCTGGGTTGAGGGAGCCTCAATGGGCATTTCCTCCACTGGACTGGCCTGCGGCCATGTCTGAGGGGGAATCTTCTTAATTATTGAGTGATGTGGGAGGGCACAGCCCACTATGGGTGGTACCACTCCTGGGAAGGTGGGTTTATGTTGTATTAAAAAAAATAGGCTGAGCATGGGTCAGGGAGCAAGCCAGTAAGTAGCATTCCTCCATGGCCTGTGCTTCAGCACCTGCCTCCAGGCTCCTGCCCTGAGTTCCTACCTTGGGCTCCCTGATGAACTGTGACCTGGGAGATACAGGCTGAATAAACTCTTTCCTCACCAAGTTGGTATTGGTCAGAGAGTTTTATCACAGCAATGGAGGAACAAACTAAAGCAACCATATTATAGAGACTTCATTGTTATAACTTTCCTATCATGACTAGAATGCACTAACTAGAAGCAGTTGTCTTGTCCCTCTAGCTGTTACATTCTCTCCCCTCTTCCACGATGTTTCCTGAGCCTTAAGTGTAGAGCCTTGCACATATACCATTTAGGGCTAGGCACCTCACAGTCACCTATTTGCTGTATTTTGAAAACCTGTGGAATTTTGTAATATTCTCCATCAGTTGCAAAAGGGGGCTTCCTAGATGAATGGTGAGAGGCACACTTGTCTGTAAATAAAAGGATATATATTTAGAATATGTTCTAGAATTTACACCATTGTGTATCACACTTCATCATCCATTCATCAGGTGAGGGATATTTATATCTTACCATTTTCTAGCTATTATGAAAAGAGCAACAATAAACATGACTGAACAATTACCACTGTAGAAGAATATCAAGTCCTTTGGGTATAACCATGGTGAATCTATTTTTATATTTTAAAAGACTGCTTTAAAATTTCATCTTACTCTAGTCAGACTAGCTAAGATTGAGAGGACAAAAAACTAAGACAATTGTGTCAGCAAATACAAGTCCCATACAAACTCGGGTGATAATAACCCAGCATAGAACTGGGAAAATGAACAGCAGACCTCAATCTTATCTGAAGGAATGTTCACAAATGATTGCTGCTAGATGAAGAAGAGATGATCTTCCTAAAACAAGAGACTCTAGATAGGCTGACTAGCCTCAGTGGACAGACTTACACTGGGGAATGGCTGGGGACACTGACAACCCAGTATGCCTTAACAGAAATGACAGAGAATATGGGCTCCAGTGGGTGGGCTATCGGAAGATTTTCAGTGGGGTTGGGGGTATAAAGATAATTAAGATTGTTTGAGATGTTCTGTATGAAATATACAAAAATTCAATTAAAAATATATTTTTAAAAAGAGAACAAAAGACACCAAATGCTGGCAAGAATGTGGGGAAAGGGGAACCTTCATACACTGATGATAGGATTGCAAACTCATGCAACCATTGTGCAAGGCAATGTGGAGAACTCTTAAAAACCTAAAAATAAATCTACCATGTGATCTTGTTATACAGCTCCTTGGCATATAATCAACAGTCTCATCCTACAGCAGGGATACCTGAACAACCATTTTTATTACTGCTCTTTTTACAACTAAGAAATGGAAGCAACCTAATTGTCCCTCAACTGAAGAACAGATTATGAAAATGTGGTACATTGGAGTTCTACTCAGCAGCAAAAAAGGTGCAATCAAAAAATTTACAGGTAAGTGAATGGAACTAGATACTGTTATACTAAGTGAAGGTAACACAGACTCAGAAAAAAGTAACATATGTTCTCTCTCATTTATGGATCTTAGCACCAAATCCTTTTATATATATATCTTGGTGATATATCTTGGTGAAAATGCAGAGTCCAGGAAAATGGAAAGGATAGTAGGAGATAGATGTTACCAATAGGTAAATGGGGAAAAGGGGGTGTTTAACTGAGAAGGGAGGAAGGAAGAGCATACAAGGAACCATATGGGTAAAAGAGGAAGAAAGTACTCAAGAGATGGGGTGTAATTTGTGACAGGGAAATTTTCAAGGAAAAAATGGGGTCCTTTAACTGGGAGGGATGCAGAAGGGCTAGACATGGAGAGAGAGATGAGAGATAAATAAAGCTTAGGTGGTGTGAAAAGCCAGAGGGAAATACATTAGTTCAAAATCTACTGAAAAATACACACACAATGAGTACATGTGTATAGCTGAAGGCTGTGTAATAAGAAACACAGTGCCAGACAGGAGAAACCTCCCTTCAAGTTTATGGTCAGGGTAGTCCAAGAGACTTTCAAAATAACACAGACTATTGCCACAGCCCTTAATTACCTTTCACAACTTGAAGGCAAGAACCTATTGCTGAAGACAGGACATATTTTAGGCACAGGACTTGAAGCAATGGAGCTAGGACTGACTTGGAAGTCTCCTCCATGAAGACTAGCTCTCACAGTTTTAGAGGACAATATGCAAGCTTCTAAGGGAGAAAATCAATCAATGGTCCAACCCCAACTTTAAAGCCTGATATCTACAACATTGACTGGCACAGTCAACTATATTAGTGCAGTAGTGACACTTAAATCTTGTGGTAATCAACATCTATCTATTTGATTTAAAGTCCCTCCGTGGAATGGAACTCATGTGTGGTACTCTAAACATAGCCAAATGCGTGTGGTTGGAGAGGTCATAGATCCTAAAGAAAACCTTATCTCTACCATATCCTTAGACAAATGTAATTTCTTACTGTATGCTAAATATGGAACCTTATATTTACAGGCAAGTATACCATTCATCATTCATCAAAGATGCTTCTTTTTGTAATAGATGGAGACTATTACAGAGTTCCACAACTGGTCATACACAAAGAATAAGTATCTGAGATACTTAACCATAGTGACACATCTACAATGGAACATCTATACCTAAGGCTCATAGAGCATAGTGGAACCAGGGGTAGAGAGAATACTAAAGCATCTCTCACTCTCATGAACAAACCTTCCTCATGTAACAGAGTACAATGCACACAGAAAGCCACAACTGGCCAAAATGTAGAGAAAAGACTGCAGAATGTATGTCCCTGGGTAGGACTACTACACTAAACCTCACCCACCCATGGCTCCAGGACTATTGTGGAAGATGAGGCATAAAAACTGTAAGAGCCAGGGTTGGTACGTAATCATAAGGAAACAGAGTGTTTTGAGCCTCTGGAAAGTTGTTCATATGAATTTACAGCAATGGCGTCAACCTGCACAAGACCCATTCAAGTTTCATCAGACAAAAATCCAGCATAGAACTGGGGTAATGGCCATCAGGCTCCAAACTTAGACAAAGAACTATTGGCTTCTGATTACTCCTGGGTGAGGGAAAGTTGATCTTCTCTAAGAAGAGACACTAATCTGTCTAGACTCCAGTGGGTGAACTTGCACTGAGAGATGTCTGAGACATCTAGGTATACAAACTTGACTTTTTATAAGCCTTATAACATACATGACAGAATGCATGAAACCCAGTGGGGGCATCTAAGGGTATGTGGATGTTTTGTATGACATGCATGAAAATTCAATAAAAATATATATTGTAAAAAGGGGAATTAGTAAAGATACATCATTCACAACAAATTCAAAAAATAACAAACAATCTAGGAATTAACCCAGCCTAAAAAATTAAATATTTCTACAATGAAAACTCTTGGACAGTGAGGAAAAAAAAGGAGACAATAAATGATTAAAAGACTTGTAAACTATGGATTGCTACATTTAGTACTGTGACCCACAGATTCGATGCAAACCCCATCAAAAATCCAATGGGATTTACAGAACTAGAAAAAAATTTCCCACAAAACAAAAAAGAGCATGTGTAGTTAAACCAATCTGTATCAGTTTCTCTTCTCTTGTTGTGATAAAATTTTCTTATAAAAAGCATCTTAGAGGAGAAAGGGTTTAATTTAGTTTATAGTTTCAGTGGCATGTAATAGAGCCCATTGTGGGGATGTGACCACAAGCGAGGAAGGTATAGGACAGAATCAGTAATCTAGCTGTGATGACTACTCTTGACTGTCACCTTGACTGGATATAGAATCAAATTAAACACAAACCACTGGGTGCTCCTGTGAGGGATTTTCTTGTTCAGAGTATTTGAAGTCTACGAGCCACCTTAAATGCAGGTGACACCTTCTGGTGCCAGTCCATCTGAGAGGACATGGTAAAGAGGAATTTTGCTTTTTGCCGTTTTGCCTTCACTCTCACTGGTGAGTTTATTTATCATTTTTATCTGGCATTTATTTGCCAATACTTGTACCAACTTCTTCAGATTCCACAAAGATCAACATATTCATATCTCTCACCTTATACTAGCATCAATCCACAGTGGATCAATGACCTTAACTTAAAATCCAAAATGCTGAAACTGATTGTGAAAACACTTCAAGATATAAGCATAGGCATAGGCAAGAACTTTCCAAATAGGACTCCAGTAACACAGGAAGTAACCCCCCAAATTGACTAATGGGATTGCATGCTATAAAATGTTTCTGCATAGCAAAGGAAACTATGAGAAGAGTAAAAATAAAGGTTTCATGATCAAAATAAATATTTGCGAGTTATATTTCTACACTTTCCATGAAGTAAAAGGATGGAAAATTGACATACAAAAATCAGTATCCATCCTATATACATCCTATGTACATCTCAAACACCGTGAGAAAAATAACAGAAAAAATCACATATGAAATTATTTTTTAAAAAAAAAAGAATGAACCTAACAAAGGAAATGAAAAACATCTGTAATAAAAACTTTAAAACATGGTAGAAAGAAATTGAGGAAGATACTAGGTGATGGAAAGATCTCTCATGCTCACAAATTCATATTGTACAGATGTTTATAACACCAAAAGAAGCATAGTCAATAAAACCCATGTCAAAATTCAATGTTATTCTTAATAGAAATAGTACAAGCCAATTTAGAATTCATACAGAAAGAAGCATAAAAGAACCTAGAAGTTCAATGCAATACTGAATAAAAAGAACAATTCATGCAAACTCAAATCAGACAGAAACCCAACATAGAACTGGGGAAGTGGGCAGCAGTCCCCAGTCTCAGCCAAGGAACTATTGGCAACTGATTGCTGATGGGTGAGGGAGAGTTGATCTTCTTTGAGCTGACTAGACTCCAGTGGATGAACTTCCACTGATGGACATCTGGGTAGGCAAACTTGACTCAGTAGGCCTTAACATCTATGGGAGAATGCATGAAATTCTGTCAGGCAGGCTATGGAGGTTTGTGAATGGAGGAGAGAGTCTGGATAAGATTAAGATGTATTGTATGAAAAGCAAAAAAATCAATAAAAGATACATTGAGAGAAAAAAAAGACCAATGCAAGAGCTATCACCCTATCTGACTTCAAGTTGTACTACAGAATAACAGTAATAAAAAGAGCATTGTACAAGAAAAAAAGCAGACATGCGCGTTGATGGAAAAGAAGTCATACAATTAAAACAATCCCATTTTGACAAAGATACCAAAAACATATACAGGAGGAAAAACAGCATCTTCAATAAATAGGACTCACAAAAACTGGATATCACAATGTAGAAGAATGATACTAGATCCCCATCTTTTATCTTGCACAAAGCAACCCCAAATAGATGAAAGACATCTATGTAAGAATGTAAACTCTAAAGCTGATTGAGAAAAATGTATGGAAAACACTTTGATATATTTTCATAAGCAAGAAATAGCTGAATTGGACTCCATTCACTATTCAAAAGTTCTAACATTATTTTAAATTGTTTTTTGATTTATTTATTTTTCTTTTGTGTGTATGAGTGTTATGCCTAAATGTATTTTAGTGCGCCCATGTTATCAGTGCTCATGGAGGAGAAAAGAGGGCGTCAGATCCCCTGAAACTGGAGTTACAGACCATTATTAGCCATCATGTGGGTGCTGGGATTCAAACCTGGGTCTTCTGAAAGAGTCAGCTCTCTAACCTCAAGCATTTGGTGAATATGATTTCATGAAATTGAAAAGCTTCTGCAGAGCAAAGGAAACAGCAATCCAGTGATGATACAGCCTGCAGGATGGACATAAAATTTTAATAGCTATGTATGTGACAGAGGATAAATATCTGTCATATGCAAAGAACTCAAACAAAACCAAAATCCAGTCATTAGAGGGACTGATGAAATGACCTGGTAGAACATAAAGAAAGGATGAACATAAGGCAACAGTCTCTGAGAACTTGCTCACATGAATTTACAGCAATGATGTCAACACACACAAGACCTATGCAGACTCAGTCAGAAAACTCACCGGCATAGAACTGGGGAAATGGGAAGCAGGCCCCAAACTTAGCCAAAGAACTATTGGCAGCTGATTACTGCTGGTGTGGAAGAGTTTATCTTCTTTCAAAGGTGACTCTAGATAGGCTGATGAGACTCCAGTGAAAGAATTTGCAATGAGGGACATCTGGGTACAAAGCCTTGACTCAATAAGCCTTATTATGTATAATATATAATATAATATATATATTATATATAACAGAATGCATAAAATCCAGTGGGGTGGGCTATGCGGGTCTGGATGGGAAAGGGGGTATAAATGAATAAGATGTGTAAAATGCAATTCAATAAAATTGTATATATTAAATTCAATAAAAGTATACATTAAAAGAAATACATTTTAACAAAAGTGTACATTAAAAAGAAATAAAATAAAAAATTTAATATGAAAAATTCAAATTTCCTAGCCATCAGAGAAATGAAAAGTAAAACTCCTGTTTTCTCAAAGCCTTCAGGTACATCACTATGTTATTCATCTGAGATGTCCAATTTTTTTTTACTTATTGAATTTTTGTGTATTTCATACAGAACATCCCAAACAATCTTATTCATCTTTATACCCACATCCCAAATGGCAACCTCCCTTAGCCTCCCTCCCCCACTGGAGCCTATATACTCTGTCATCCCTGTTACTGTCCACTGTGTTATCAGTGCCCCAAGCTCTTACCCAGTGCTAGTCTATCTGCTGAGTCTAGTAAGCCTATCTAGAGCTCCTTGTTTAGCTCTTCCTCATCCAGCAGCAATTTTTATGTAGGCAATTAGTGATATAAAATTTCCACTTATGACTGTCTATATTGTGTTCCACAGGTTTTGATATGTTTTCTTTTGTATTCAGTTCCAGGAATTTTTATATTTCTTCTTTGATTTCTTCTTTGACTCAATTTTATTTAGTATATATATTATTTAATTTCTATGACTTTGTGTAGATTCTGCTGCTGTGTGTATCTAGCTTTATTCTTTTGTGGTCAACCAGAATGTAAGATGTTATTTTTAATTTTCCTCTACTTGTGTGAGACATCTTTTGTCTCCTAATATCTGGTCCATTTTAGAAAGAGTTCCTTGGGTTTTTAAGTAGAAAGTATATTCTTTAGTGTTTGGGTGGAATATTTTGTAGATGTCTATTAGGTCCATTGGATTTATGATGTCATTTAATTCCAGAGTTTTTCTGTTCTTTTGTTGTCTGGATGACCTCTGTATTGGTGAGTGTAAAGTACTGAAGTCACCCACTAGGACTATATTGAAGTCAATCTGTGGTTTTAGGTCTAGTAGTATTTCATCTGTGAAGTTGGGTTGCTTGTGCATTTGGTGTGTAAATATTTAGAATTATAATATCCTCTTGGTGAATTTTTCCCTTGTGAGTATGAAGAATCCTTCCTTATTTTGTCTGAAAAGTTTGGGGTTGAGATCTACTTTTATCAGATATTAGAATGGCTACTCCTACTTTGTTGATTGCATTAGCTTGGAATCATTTTTTCCAACCTTTTACACCAAGGTGGTGACTACCTTAACAGTGAGGCATGTTTCTTAGATATAGCAAAATGTGGATCCTTTTTTCTAATATATCTGTTGCTCTGTGTCTTTGGGGGGAAATATTATTAATTTGGGGAGTTATTATTGAAAAAAATATATATTAATTTCTGTAATTTTTGTGGTGTTTTCTTAAACTTCTTTTAATTAACTCTTCTGGAACTGTTTATTCCCTGTGCTGTCTTGGGTGTGTTTAACCATTTCTTAGAATCAAAATATTCCTTCCAGTATCCTCTTACAACTGGCTTAGTGGTCATAAATTTTTAATTTTTTTTTTGTTTTGTTTTGCTTTGTTTTTGAGACAGGGTCTCCCTATAGCACCAGCTGACCTGGAACTCACTATGTAGAACATGCTGGCCTCAATCTCACAGAGATCTGCCTGCCTCTGCCTCCTGAGTCTTGGGATTAAAGGCATGTGCCACCATACCCAGCCTCTTAAATCTTTTTATCATGAAAAGTGTTTCTTTCTTCTTCAATTATGACTGTTACTTTTAAGGGGTACAATATTCTGTGCTGGCATCTGTGATCTTTAAGAACTTATAGAACTCAGTGCATGCCTTCCGACTTTCTAATTCTCCATTGAAAAATCTAGTGTCACTCTTATTTTTTATTTTATGTGTATGAGTGTTTTGCCTGCATGCATGGAAATACACCTGTGTTATGCAGTGCCCACAAAAGCTAGAAGAGGGTGTTCAGTACCCTGGAACTGGAATTATTAACAGTTGTCAGCTGCCATGTGGTTACTGGGAACTAAAGCCGGGTCCTCTGCAAGGAACCAGTGCTCTTAACTATAAGCCGACTCCTCAGCCCTGAAAGTCTGGTGTTATTCTCCAAGTTCCGTCTTTATATGTGATTTGGTCTTTCTGTCTTGCAGATTTCACTATTCTTTGGTCTGTACATTCAGTATTTTGATTATTATGTAGCATAGTTTTCTAGACCTGTCTGTTGTACTCTATGCCTCTTGCACATTGATAGGTAGTCGTTTCCTTAGATTTGAGAAACTGTCTTTGATGAGGTTGCTGAAAATATTTTCTGTGACTTGGATCTTGGTTCTCTCCTTCTACACATACTAATCATAAGTTGGGTCGTTTTGCACTGTCCTAGAGCTCCTGCATGTTTGTTTCTAGAGCTTTTTTTTTTCTTTTTAACATTTTCTTTGACTGAGCGATCCCATCTCGTTCTTTTATCTTGTCTTCAAGCCTCTATTCCACTCAGTCCATTCTATTGATGAGGTC
Organism: Nannospalax galili; assembly: GCF_000622305.1. Taxonomy (NCBI): domain Eukaryota; kingdom Metazoa; phylum Chordata; class Mammalia; order Rodentia; family Spalacidae; genus Nannospalax; species Nannospalax galili. The sequence continues at coordinate 193,229 of NW_008357641.1, forward strand.
TTTCTGAGTATTTTTTTCCCACCAACTTTGTCATTTCAAATTTTATTTCAGTTTGTCTTTTCTTCAGGGATTCTTTTACTTTATTGAATTCTATTTTCATATCTTGAGTTGTTTCCTCATTTAATTTAGCTGTTTGTGTTTTGGTGTCTTCATTTCAGAATTTATGCATAGTCTATTAAGTTCCCTCAATATATTTAGAAGTGCTATTTTGAATTCATTGTCTTGTACATCAACAGAGTTGCTTTTCTTCGAGAACATTACAAGTGGGGTATTGATTTCTGGAGAAGAACCTATTATGTTGATTCAGGTTGTTCTGTTTCTGTAATAAGACCTAGACATTTAGAGTTATGTTTTGGGTGGGTTTTTTCTTATGGATATCTGATGTCAGCTTTGTTGAATGCGTGTTTGGATCTTTGTTGTTATCTCACCATGTCATGTTGTAGAACAAATTCATTGCGTTTGGGGTTCAGTCTTGGGACAACTATATGTTGATGTGTCAATGGGATGTCAGATGTGTTCCCAGTGCAACTAGGGATAGTTACACTTCTGAGTCTGAGAACGTGCTTTCTTTGCTTAGAAGATTCTTACCGCCTATCCTCAGAAATTCATGCATGTTTAACTCAGTTCTGCTATGGTCCTTATGTGACAGAGGCTTTGATCACAGCAGGAGTTAGGAGGGCTCTGGAGGCCCTGATTTCAAACAGTGGTAGGTAGGGTAGAGGCCATGCTGGAATTTTCCACCAGGGTCAAAGTTACAGGAGTCATGGCAGTTCTCAGAAGGGATTGTGGAGGGGGTTGGAGGGGTATGGGCTCTTGGAATGCCTAACTGTTAGTGGGAAGAGCTCTGGGAATTTGCTATCTGAGATCAGGGTATCAAGGACAATGTAGTCACATAGGTGTGGTGAGTGGGTTCATTTGTACACAGAGGGAATTGCTCGGGGAGCACTTACCTGGGTTCCACGTTGCAAAGGCCACTACTTCCACTGACATGGTGGGCAATAGACATGTTTTTAAAGTTCTACAGAGATAAACTTAAACTTCATATACCTAAAATATACATATTAAAATTAGCATCTTTGCCTGAAAACTAAACGAGAAAAAGAAAATATCTTTCTATCAACTTCAGTGATATGGTAAATCAATTTCCACTTTTTGATAAACTTCCATACGGATTTCCATAGGGATTAGACTAGTTCACCTTTCTACCATTCTAATACAAGGGTTCAATGTTATCCACATCCAGGCTATCATTTGTTGTTTTTTTGTTTTTGCTCTTTCAGAGGACCCAGGTTCCGTTCCCTACATCCACGTGTTGATCAAGAATTGTCCAAAACTCCAGTTCCAGGGGACACTGTTACCCTTTTCTGATCTCCATGGGCATTGCACAACACAGATGCAGTTACATACATGCAAGCAATACACATTAAAAATAATAAACGTTTTAAAGTTCAAATTAAAATAGTTCTACATGTGAGGTCATATAGAAATGTTTCCATGGAAGTTCATATATGTATTACTTTAAAGCATGTGTGGGAAAAAAATTTAAACACGGATATATATCAAGCATATTAAGATTTTTTTTCTGCTTCTCTAATGGGAAAGAGAGTTGTTGAAATGTTCATTTCTTTTCATTTTGCCATTACTCTTAAATTTGTGTGTCACTGTGTGTATTTACTTTTTAATAAATTGTTTTTGAGGCAGGCCCCACCCTGTAATTTAGCTGTTCTGGACCTTCTACTCCCCCAGCTTCTACATCTGAAATGCTGTGGTTATAGTCGAAAATACTGAGTAAATTTTGTTCTTTCTGGAACTCCTCTTCTGCAGTCCCCTCATGATCCCTCTAGACCGCACTGCTATTAACTCTACTCTGGTCCTTTCTTAGAAAGTCAGCTTCATTGTATCTCTCACTAGTAGACTAAGGCTCTTTCCCCTTAACAGTATATTTTGATATGTGATTTCAGTCAATAGCTGTGGGCTTCCAGTATTCCTATCCATTCACTTCTTGAAAGCTAAAGAATGCTCAGCTAAGACTGAGTCATCTTGAGCAAATAAATTTCCCAGAATTCCTTAAAATTAGGTAGCATAAGCTAAAATGGCTAGTGGGACAGCAGCAAGAATGGTGTTTGCAAATTTTTCAAGTATTTTTGAGAACAAGGGACGTAGCTCAGTAGTAGAGCTCTTGCCCAATATCAACAAGGCCCTGAGTTCTATACCCAGAACTGGAAAGAAAAACAGTCTTGAAAAGAGACATTGTCCTCCTTCCCATTCCTCCTCCTTAAGATTTGGGAATAGAAGTAATGGTAGAGCTGGAGCACCTGTGTCTTATGGAATGACACAGAAACAGAGTAACAGAAAGGAAGAAACAGTCCTGATGTGTAATATACTGAATATTCCAATTTGGTTGGACTGCTTATTTTTGAGCTCCTGTTTAAGAGAGAAATTAACACCTGTCATGTTAATGGAAACTTTGTGTCACATATTATGTCTAATCTTCTTCAGAGATGCTTCGGCTCTATTGTTAAAACCAGTGGTTCTGGGCCTGGAGAAATGGCTCAGCAGTTAAGAGCCTACAGGGAAGCAGAGGCTTTCAAGCTCCTGGAAGCTTGCACGTGTGAACTTGTGGCGGTGCTGGCATTGAGCACAGGTCCCATGCCAACTCAATTAAACAAGGGCCCCAAGGGGAGGAGAGAAATAGGTTGTGAGCCAGCACTAGATTGAGAACTATTGGAGACTGATTGCTGCTGAATGAGGGAAAGCATGCCTTACATACAATCATTAGATGGGCTGACTAGTCTCCATTAGATGAATTTACACTGAAGGACATTTGGATACAAATGCCTGAATGCATAGGACTAAACATGTATGGCAGAATACAGGGGATCCAGTGGGAGGAATGAGGGAGGCATGGATGGGGGAGAATGTCTAAATATGATTAAAAATTGTTGTAGGCAGAGGCAGGTGGATCTCTGTGAGTTCAAGACCAGCCTGGTCTACATAGTGAGTTCCAGACCAGCTGGGGCTACAGGAAAACCCTATTTCAAAAAGACAAAAAAAAGGAAGAAAGAAAGAAAAGTGCTTGGGGATGGAGAGATGGATCAGTGGTTAAGAACACTGGTTGTTCCTGCAGAAGACCCAGGTTTGGATCCCAGCACCCATATGGCAGCAAACAACTGTCCGTAACTCCAGTCCCAGGGGATCTGACAGACTCTTCTGACCTCCATGGGCATTGCACAACACGGGTGCGCTTACCTACATGCAAGCAATACACGTATGCACATAAAAGTAAAAAATAAAGAATTGTATGAAATTACAAAACCTCAATAAAAATATTTTTTAAAAATAAAAAAATTTTGAATAGAGATAGAAAAAATTTCATGGTTGTCAGGGGTTAGTGGAGAGGAGTGAATGAGTTGGTAGAGCACAGAGGATTTTAGGGTAAACTACTCTGTATGATATCACACAGTAGATATATGTAATCATAAATTTGTTTAAACCTACAGAAATTACATCAAGAGAGAGTCTTAATGCATACAATGGACATTAGATGATGATACCAAGCCACTGTACATCCATCAGTGGTAGCAAATGTACCAATCTAGTAAGGAAAGCTTGGGTTGGGGCAGGACGTATACAAAATGTCTCTGTACCTTTCCTCAATTTTGCTGTGAACCTAAAATTTCTCTAAGAAATAAAGTCTTCATACTGGTTTAAAAAAGAATAATATATGCAGTACATCATAATACCTGTTTTTATGTGCATAGTATATATATATTTGACAAATGCAGTGATTAATTGGGATACAAATCCATTTTATTTTTTAAAAAGTATTTGATTTTTATTCTGAATTAATGTAGTTGTCATATAACTCAACATTTTATTTGATTTTGAAACAATTCTAAAATATTGTGATAAAATGTGCACATTAAAAAATCTTAGTAAGGAGTTTACTAGTTCACAATTCAGATTATCAAGGTTTTTTGTGGGTTTTCTGTTTTTTTGTTTTGTTTTGTTTTTGTCTTTTTGAAGCAGGGTCTCCCTGTAGCCCCAGCTGTCCTGGAACTCACTATGTAGACCAGGCTGGCCTTGAACTCACAGAGATCCTCCTGCCTCTGTACCCCAAGTGCTGGGACTACAAGCGTGCGCCACCACGCCCAGCTGAGTTATTTTTATGTGGAGAGTTATTTCAATGGAACGTATGAAGGATTGAAACATGTATGTAATCTTAAGTTCCATCCTAAGCCTGGAAGTACTTGTAAATTTTGTATTATATGCTGTACGTGGGGGTACATTACTCAGAGAATCTCAGGCAGGGATGATGCAATTCTGAGGCCAGACTGGATTATATAGCAAGACCTTGCCCTTTGACAAGTTAGAGGGAACTAAGCGTTCAGTGGAAATCATATGTACTCATGTTGCACTAAATTTTCCCCTTTTCTCTTCTTGGGAGGCTCAGCACCCTCCAAGGCCCCAGGGCTCACCGACTAATATAAGATATTTTTAGTTTGGGTTTTGTACCGTTTTATGACTTTGGGGGCGTGACTTACAGAGAAACAGCTTCTCAAGACCTGCGCATCATTCAAGCCCCACCGAAGCCCCACCTGCAGTATCCATTAGTGTTCACTGTGCCAGTGGTCTTAAGTGTCCCATGGAGTGTCCAAACCGGCAGGATGCCGCAGTTTACCCCAGGGGCCCCACACTGTTTTCTCCATTCCAATCTTGCTGCCTCACCAGCTTTCTGCAACTAACTCTCCAGCAGCTAACTCTTAGTCTCCTAGGCATCTCCAGCCCTCTTCCCAGGGTGCTCCTCATTTTGCCCCTGGCTGGCTTACACTTTTTGGAGGAATGAGTAATTCCTCAGGCTACAACTCATTTGAGCCAACCATGAACTCTGGGAAAGTAAGCTGTTAGCCAGACCTGTGTTCATTTGCACATATTTGTAGGAATGGATTTCAGATCAAAGCAAAAGAAAATGTCAGAAAATCAACTCACCTGCATGCATCCAGCTGCATGCTGTAACAGGCTTAAAAGGTTGTGACTATTATCTTAGACTGAGATAGTTGATATTTATTTGTACCAGTAATTAGTTATGTCTTATGGTTAAAAAAAATAGAAAAAAGAAAATAAATTTTGAGAAATGGAAATTTAGGAACTAGAGTGTACCTTTATATGCCTTAGATGCTTTTTGATTAGCATAAGATGGAAGATTGCCTCAGAGTGGGTCTAGTACTGATAGGAATAGTGATTGATAACTTCATGTATATGGGTTCTATCTTTATATGACTTTAGTACTCAATAAAGCTGTTTATTTAAAAGTGAATTGGGAGTAGCATCAATAGTCTAAGAGGTATGAGACCCTCCTGCTTGTAAAACCAGTGATGAGCCCCGTCTCCTTACTGTCATCCAGGAACCCGTGGAGCTGTATCACTTTTGTTGTCCCGCCTGTGTTTCCATCATCTCCCGATGCCCTTTTCACGTTTTTCACGCTTATAAGTATCCTTTATGTTATTTTCCCCAAGGCTCATGGCTATTTTCTCTACAGATTTCAGCATTTCTAACATGAACTTGTAGAGATTCCCGTACTGCCACCTTCTGATGAATTCCTTCTTAAACTTCTCCATTCCTTTACTTAAACCATCAAAGCCATGTCTGAGAGGCACATCCGTTTAGATGGCTTCATTCATATTGTCTTATTCTTACTAGAATAATAAATAACCATTACATTTTTTTCTTAAATAAAAATACCTATTCTTACTAAATATGATAAAAGCAATAGATTTTGGCATCAACTGAACTTTTGGGAGACAATGCTTCTTAAATATAAGATGCATGTGAGAGCACTCACAGAGTTCTCCTTCTAATACTAATGCAGCAAGATAGATTTTTTTTCTACTAAGTAGATTCCTGCTACTTCCATTTTATCAATAGGGTTTTTTATGCAGTAATTGTATCTATAGTAACATTAATCTTTGTAATTTCTACTACTTCCTTAGACATAAAAAGTCAGAAAAATAGCATAATAACGGTTGCTTTTCTACAATCGGCATACAATCAAATTAAAATTGGTTAAATATCTCAAAATTGGCAAGTATCTTAGCTATTAAAAGCAATGGTTCATAAAACATTTCATTTGTTCTGCTTGACATTTGGTTGCATTCAAAATATTTTTGTTGAAATAAAAATGATCCCTAATTTAGAGTCAGAAGATTAATACCCAAACCTCAGAATCAATTTCTTACAGCACCATTACCTTTTAGGATAATCTTTAAAACCAGTCTTCTCTGAATCCTTTCATCTTTTTTTGAATTTAATCTAAAGGAATCATGGAAAAAAGATATTTTTAAATATTCTTTAAGTATAAAAATAGCAACCACTTCTTATATTTTTCTTTCGTTTTTGTAACCTTACCTAAATGAAAATACGTGGAACTAAAATAATTGAGTTGAGGGAAACAAAGGAAGATTCATTTTAGGACATGCTATCCTAAGACATCTATAATGAAAAATTAAAACCTCAATTTTTTCTTTATTTGTACAAAGCCAAGGTATTGCACCATAGTTAATTATTGTATTAAAAGAAATATGAGTCTGCCATTTGTAAGAATTGAGACATAGTTAAACCTTCACAGCAACCTTTGGAGAAAATGCCAAAACAAGTTGTATTTGTAAAATAGAACTTCTTATATTTTTGTCTATGCATTATAATATTATATATTACAGCCAAGGGTAAGTGATGGTAGAGGAAATATTCTCTCCATTCCAGTTGTTTAAGGCATCTGATCTGTGTAGGAATGGGTTTATTTAGAGGCTGACCAAAGATGGCAAGTGTAATGTTGAAAACATCTTGATAGTCTAAATAACATAGTTGGTGAGTTAACCTAGCACTTTTCCTTCTTATCTAATACTACTCATCCAAGTTGTCTTTCTTGTGTTTCAAGTTTTTCTCCATCAATCTTGTAAAATATACCGTAAACTAAACTTTAAACAAATTGCTATGCTTCTTTTTAACTCCTAACCCTAAAAGCTCAGGAAAAAAAAATATTTTGGGAGAGGGAACAGATAATTAAAGGTTGTCTATAATTTTGAAGCTGAGCATGTTCAGTCTGAGTAATTACACTGAATCAGGCAGAAACACTATCATCAACTGTTAAATACACTATCGTACCAGTAGACATTTTACCTTTGTTTTTCCACTTGAGAAGAGACATGATGCTTTAATTTAATATATCCTTAAGTTGATGACATATTTTAAAATACACAAAGTACTTTCCCCCTACTGAGTGCTCCAGAATAGTTCTAAAAGTAGCTGCAATCAACCGCACAACTTCATAGACAACAGTGTATTTTATTTGATCTTCCTAATTTTTTCTGGAGGAAATCAATTGCTCTACATTTATATTTTAGGCTTTATGTAATCAATTGCTCTATGTTCATATTTTACGCTTTTAAAAATATCCATTTTTTTCCTTTATTCCTATTCCTGTTTCTCATAGCTGTGAGACCCTAGTCTGAGAGCAAGACAGAAGAGCAGAACATCCCCAAACTAACAAATGTATGAGAAATACTTTTGTCCTATATCCAAGCCTACAGGTGAAGACACAATTAAGGATGTTTGAAGACACAAATTTCGTGTGTTTGGGGAATTTTTTAAGGAAGTTGTATAACTTACTTGTAAGCTAGCTATCAAGAGTTTCCAATTTCCATCAGGTTTCACACTCACTGCACTCAGGAATCCAGAGGTTCAGACCTCGATTTGATGTCAGCAGTTTGGCAAGATTTGCAACAGTAAGCACTTTTAAAATTTATATTCGATAATGGCAAGTTTATGCTCATTACTTAGTCTTAAGTCTTTACCATTATATTTGACTATCAAAAAATCTATAGAAAATATGAAAAACAGTTTAAGAAAGTACAGACTAGTTTTAATTCTTTTTTTGTGCATTTGATATTCTAAAATTCCATATTTCAAGTATTTTTAGATCAAGTATGATCAGGTCTTCTTTCAAAAATATTCACTGAAAAGATTTGGGGTATCTAGGTCAAAAGTAAAATGCAGCATGAAAATAATGTGTCATTTCATCTATGAATGCTTGTTTTTTAAAAAACAAAGATTAGCTTGTTGAAGCAAGAGAAATGCATTAAAGATCTTAAAGATAGGCCTACAGAACCACATACCATATGCCAGAAAAAAACATCAGGTTTGGGATAAATTCAAAATTTCTAATTTTGTACATATTTAACTTATAGTAATACTAAAATTTCTAACTGAAATGTACTATTAGGTATAAGGAGATCTGTCTCATAATCTCATAAATTTTAGTTATTCATCTATATTGTGAAATTTCTCAAGGGAAAGTTAAGCAGCAAGAGGAAAAATGGTCAAGAACTTTACTGTAGAAAATCTTCATTTTTTTATAGAACATTTTCTAAAGGGAAATTTTTACTTTTTCAGACTTTTCTTTTTTATATATATTTTATTTATTGTTTTTATTTTATGTGTATGAGTGTATTGCCTGTATGTGTGGGAGTGCACCTGTGTCGTGTAATGCTGCGGAGGTAGGAAGAGGGCTTAGGATTCCACTGGAACTGGAGTTAAGGATGGTTCGTAGCCACCATGTGGGTGCTGGGAATCAAACCTGGGTCCTCTGCAAGAGCAGTCAGTGCTCTTAACCGCTGAGCCATCTCTCCAGCCCCTATAGAACATTTTTATTGAATTTTTGTGTATTTCATATAGAACATATCAATTAATCTTAATCATCCTTATACACCTGTCCCCACCAGCACCCTCCTATAGCCCCTCCCCTATAGCCCATATACTGCCGTCCCTGTTAAGGCCCTCTGTGTCAAGACAGCGTCCTCCGAAGTTCCCAAGTGCAAGTCTATCCATTGAGGTCTAGTCAGCCTATCTAGAGTCCCTTGTTTTAGGACGATCAGCTCTTCTTCACCTAGCAGCAATCAGTTGCCAATATTTCTTCAGATAAGATTGGGGGTCTACTGTTCATTTCCCCAGTTCTATGCTGAGTTTTTGTCTGCCTGAGTTTGCATGGGACTTGTGTATGCTGACACAATCCTCGTTTTTAAAAGAGATTAGGGGCGAGAGAACTGGCTCAGTGATTAAGAGCACTGGCTGCTCTTGCAGAGGACCTGGGTTCAGTTCCCAGCACCCACATGGTGGCTAATAACTCTCTTTAACTCCAGTTCCAGGGGATCCAATGCTGTCTTCTGACCTCCACTGACATTGCACACCACCAGTGCACTTACGTATATTCGGACAATACACTCATACACATAAAAATAATAAAATATTTTTAAAAGATTAAAATTGAGAAGCCAGAAAATAAATTTTAATATATTAAGCATAGGGGTAAAAAGGATGATGAAAATTAGGATATTCTATTGCAAAAACAATGTAAAAAACCAATGATGTAGTGGCTACCCTGGAATGAGCTTGAAATAATGGAGATGGCATGAGTATTTTAAGGAGATACTTCACCTGGTTTGCCTTAGGTCACTTAACACTCCACAATGTGTCTCATTCCTGCTTCTCTGTGAGTCTTAACAAACAAAGTATGTTTTTCTGGTCCAAACACTGGCTCCAAAGTTCTGGCATTATTTGGAGTTAAAATAAAAGATCATGTCCTATTCCTGAGACTCCCTAGTGCTCCTTAACTCTCTGACTTCCTCAGGTCACAGGGATCCTTTCCCATCCTGGACTTGTGTACCTCTCCAGTCTTGGCAGGGTGAGTTCCCTCTGTAGTCTCAATGTTCAGGCCAGCTTGAGTCTCCAGCATCTTTTCCCACCCAAGACTTGTGATCCTGAGCTTCTATTCCTGAGACTTCCCTGTGCCCCACCATCTCAGCTCTGTGCACCCTAGACATGTTGGGTCCTAGCCTAACATATCAAGCCACTTGTTCACTTAGCACCCACCATTCCACGTGTTGATCTAAGATGCTGTGGAAACAATCATGGAATGTCAACTCAAAAGATGCCTTTCTTTAGCTGAACTGAGACCACTTCTTTCACCCTCTTTGTACATCAACATAAAATGGCACCAAAGCTGAACACCAAGCACAACTCAACTGAACCATGACCTGACAAGATGAGGAAACAGCAAAGACACAAACATTCAGCAAAGACAAGATCATTTACCCATACCAAAAAATACCACAACACAAGTCCAGATACCTAGCTCTCATTGAAAAGTACACACACGCAACATGAATAACCAATATAATCTGTCTACTATGAAAATTAACAACTCCATCGTAATGTTTAGTGAGAATGACAACCTAGTGAATGCACAAAACAATGACTTCGAAATGGAAATTATAAATATGTTCAAGAAACTCAAAGAGGATACGAATGAAAAACTCAAAGAATACTTTGAAAACATAAACAGTTGAATGAAACAACTAAAAAATTCAAAACATGAAATTATAATCCAATAAAAAGAAACTCTTTAGAAAATCCAAACCAAAATAAAACTTGAAGTAAAAAAACTCAGGAACATAAATAGAAAGCTCAAAGGAAATAAATGAAAGAGCCATGCAGAATACCAAGTAGACAGGACCAGAAAAGAAACTCACCAAGTCACATAATAGCCAAAACTATAAAACGTATAAAATAAGGAAGCTATATTAAAAACTATGGGCAAGGACAATAAAGTCATATACAAAGGCAGACCCCCCCCCATGATAATAGCTGGGTTTTCAGTGGAGACTATCAAAACCAGGGGCT
>NW_008357641.1:204055-222684 GCF_000622305.1 Nannospalax galili
ATGACAGGCCCATCAGAATATTTTCAATGGAGTCTATGAAAACTGAACGCGCTTATTCTAATGTCCTACAAGTCATGAAAGAACACAGATTCCAACCCAGAGTACTATCACAGCAAAGCTATCAGACGTAATTGAAGGACAAAGAAAAACTTTCCATGATAAACACAGATTTAAGGAATTTATGTCCACAAAACCAGCTCTACAGAGACTAATTGATGGAATACTTCAGTCAGAAGACATGATTAGACACCCTCAAGAAGGCATGAAGTATAAATAAATTATCCCAGAAGAGTCAACCAAAAGAGGTCTAAAATAACAGCACTAACATACTGACATAAAAGGAATTAACAAATATTGGTCAATAAAAGCTCTCAATATTAATGTTCTCAATTCTTCAGTAAAAATATACATACTGCTGGGCATGGTTGTGCACGCCTTTAATCCCAGCACTCGGGAGGCAGAGGCAGGAGGATCTCTGTGAGTTCAAGGCCAGCCTGGTCAACATAGTGAGTTCCAGGACAGCTGGGACTACAGAGAGACCCTGTCTCAAAAAGATATACTAACTGATTGGCTGAGAAAACAGGATCCATCAATTTTCTGCCTCCAAGAAACACACCTCACTAACAATGGTCAATACCAACTTGGGGAAAAATGATGAAAAATGATACTCCACACAAATGGAAATAAGAAATAAGCAGGCTTAGCTTTTCTAATATTGGACAAAAAAGACTTCAAACTAAAACTAGTGAGAAGAGACAAGGAAGGTCGCTTTGTACTCATTAAAGTAAAACTCCACCTAGAGGACATTACCATCCTGAACATATATGAACATAAGGGCATCAGATTTCTTTTAAAAACTGCTAGAAGAAAATATAGACAGAACCCTCCAAGATATAGGCATAGGAAAGGACTTTCTAAATCAGACACTAGTTGCTCAGGCACTAAGGACAACAATCAGTAAGTGGGACCTTATTAAATTACAAAGTTTCTGTACAGCAAAAGAAACCCACAGAGTAGGTGGTGAAATCTTCAGCAGATGCACATCTGGCAGAGGATCAATATCCAGAATATACAAAGAACTCAAAAGAGAAAGAAATAAGAAAATAAACAACTCAACAAAAGATGGGCAATAGATGTAAAGGAGAAAGAGGAATGCTCATTCACTGCTGGTGGGTATGCAAACTGGTGCAACCACTATGGAAAGCAGTGTGAAGAACCCTCAAAAAACTAAAAGTGAACCTACCATATGATCCAGTGATACCACTCTTTGGCATATGCCCAAAGGACTCATCATACTGTAGCAATACCTCTATATCCATGTTTCTTGCTGCTCTCTTCACACTGTTGGACATTGTCCCTGCGCTGATGTACCTACTTGGATTTACAGTAAAATCCTGTTACTGAAGACACTACATACATGAGCTGTAGAACAAACAAAGAGAAATCAAGCTGGTACTGCTTTCAAAGCCTCGTCTCTACTAGCTAGCTTTCACAGTGCTGAAAGGTGCCATGCATGTTATGGAAGGGAAAATATTCATTATCATTACCCAACTGTGAATCCTGTGAACTACCATTTGCCTGGAAAATATGTCCACCAGTGAAATAGTGGCACAAATAATCTTATGGGAGTAACAGATTTAAGGTCTGCTTCATAGGATATAGCCCATATCTGACATTTATACTGGGCCTAGGAACCTGAAACTGGACAAGGCACAGGGCATAAGGGATAGCCTAATAGTAGATTTCTGCTAAATTGATATAGCATTAAACTGATGCCTTAATGACTTATGAATAACTATAGTACTAAATACTCCTAATGACTTGTTGCTATACCCACATATTAATGCATCGCTCAGATCTCACCAGAGAAGCTTCCTTATGCCAGAAACCCACAACTGGGCAATGTACAGAGAACAAGAGAGTGCAGAATAGTCATCCCTGAATAGGACACATTCATCGAACGTCTACCTTCCAAGGCTCAAAGATTATTACAGATGAAGGAATGGAAAGATTGTGAGAGCCAGAGGTGGTGGATGACCATGAGGATATGACTCTTAGTAGGTTAAATAGGATCCACAGTGTGAGAATGTACAAAACTGAAGGAAATCTGGGGAAATAAATTAGACTGTATAGCTCTTACACACACACACACACACACACACACAATACTGTATATTACATTGGGTGGGGTCAGTAAGTGGAGGTGAAAATAGGGGAGGAGATCTAAATTCCATCAAATTATACTCATGTAAATCACAAAACTCCATAAAACAAAAGTAAATAAATAAAAAATCAAAATAATTATAAAATATCATGTAGCCAAAAATGTTAAACACATTTGTATAGTGTAGAAAATGAGCAATGAAACAATTGTAGCTCTCATTAAATATATACTGATTCTATTTTTGATGCTTAATCTATCTCTGCCATAATACTTTTCTTATCAATATACAGAATTTTCTGAGCTGATTTCCTTTAACATTCTTAATTATGCCAATACTTACCATGCTGTGTATAAGTTTTCATCTTATATTTTTAGGCATCATGAATAGATTTGTCAGAAGCACATATACAAACAGGCATAGCACACTGCCAGCAAACACAACTCACTGACCTCAGAGATTAAGCTAATATTTCCAGAATAACATAATATAACTGCAATATATAGTATATGAAGTAATTAGTTGTACTATATTAATGACACAAGTAAGATTATAGATGAAAATAATGGCTAAATTTCCTCTTTATTATTAATGTATGAACTTAAAAAATATGTCACACTTCACTACTTCATTTTATAATACATAAAATAAACATTTTGATACCTACTTTTTATCTTATTATTTATGTATATGTATGGCCATGTGTGTTTCATGTGTGTGGAGGGACCACAGAGGCCAGAATAAGGTGTCAGATACCCTGGAACTGGAGCTATAGGTAGTGAACTGCCTGATATGTGTAACTGAAAAGAATTCAAGTTCCCTGTAAAAGCAACAAGTACTCCTAACCACTGAACCATCTCTAGAGTCTGTTGGTGTATTTTTAATAGAATTGTAACATTTAAATGGAATAATGAAAATTCCTAGAACGCTGTCTTCAGGCACAATCTGTGACTATATATCACATATATAATTTTTTTCCTTAGTATGTACAAAACAAATTTCGTATTCATCTTGAGGACTGCATAGCCTTGTGTATAATTAAGTTAAAAACAATCTTAATCTGTGCTTCTGAGAAATTCGAATACTTAGAAAAAACTAATTTGCTTCTAGCTTGCCACCTATTCTTTGAGTGCACATAGGGAAATTGTTTAACTTTCTGAGCCTCAGTTTCCTTTTGTAGAGGATGGCAGGAAATGATTTTGTCTCCAGTTGTTGCTACAAAGATAAAAAAATATACATATGAAAGCACTGTGTAAATTATAAAGTACTGTTCATCAATGAGACACTAATTTGTTTTAAACATTTGTGAGATATTAGTTCATTACACTGGAACTTAAAAATGTTGCTTAAAATAGATTGTGGAGGCAAATTGTGACATCATGCATGTTCTCTTTTTTTGCATACTGCAGCTGTTTTGTCTTTTTTGTTAATTTTTATTCATACAATATTTCCCACTCACATCGAGACTCCCTCCCCCATCCCCCCCCCCCACTGAATCCTATTAACTCTCCCATACATGCTGAGTCCTATTCATTCAGGTGTTTGTACCCAAATGTCCTTCAGTGTAAATGGAAACTACCCCCCCACAGCTCAGGGACCACTGCAGAAGAGGAGGCAGAAAGGTTGTAACCAGCCAGGGCTGGTTCATGAACGTATGATGCTTTCAGTGTTTTATCCTGTCCTTCATTTCATTCCTTCATTCTTTCATTCCTTTCCGTTTTGTGTATTATTTAATACTATTACTTACTCGGACCTTTACAAATTGTTATTTGAAATAATAAAATAGATTTTCCTATAGACCAATTCATTGCCTAGTACAACACACACACACACACACACACACACACAATCAATAAATTATGTATTAAGCTCAACAATTAATATGTGAAAAAAGGAAGATTAGTCGTGAAATTAAGTCTTTAAGACTATATGTTCATCTATATGTGTTCTATTTTATTACAAAATCCTAAGATACAGAACACAGAGGTGGAATCTTAAAACATTCTAAGTATATCATCATAATACTTATACATTAAGAGTGCTGAATGTAAAATAAAATATGGGGGAAAAATCAGTTCCAGGTCAACTGAAATAAGTCTACTTGGTTGACATTATGTGAAAAAGACTGCAAAGGAAATTTTGGAAAATATTCTTAATGAGCCTTTAATCTCTTCTTTGGGATTCTACTCCCAAAATTATTGTTTCTTTGTTGTTTTTTGTGATAATTACATCGTATCATAACCCTTTCCCCTTCTTAGCTGAATCGTCGTTGAATATATTTTATTCTGTGTGCTAGGTCTTTTCATCCACCTATCTGCTTCATTTACCTCCTGCTTTGCTTTATTTTTGTCAATTTCTGCCTCAACTGTGCTCCCACCCACCTCTTCCTTTTATCCTACAAGGAACAGTGAGCCCAAAATGGCATCAAACTCATTCCCTGTCACTTGAAGGATCACAATACCATTGATGCCAAATACGGGACAATTCTAAGTGATTCAGGTTCCTTTACATTTTATCTGCTTCTTAAAAGAATCTAATTTGCTTAATGCAAAACATTTTATTTTGATAGATTTTTCTTTTGTGGAATTTGAAGATTTGTAGGTCTTAACATAAATTTATTAGTAGGAAGGTTTTGTTACATGCATATAAATATTCCTTGCAGGTCAGTATTGTAGCACACAGGATTCACAGCTGAGTAGGACTGACAATTCTCTTTTAGCAACCTGCATAACACCTTTGAAAACTATGAGCGTTATCTAGTAGAGAGGAAGCTTTCAGATTAATTCCAATTTGTTTTCTCTATGTCTTACAACCAAAGCATGTAGTAACTTCCACAGTAAGACCTTTCCATCTGTGGTGGTTTGAGTGAGAAATACCCCCACTAGGCTCAATTTTTTAAACACTTGGTTCCCAGTTTGTGGTGCTGTTTAGAATTGTTATGAATCTTTAGGAGATGTAACCTTTCTAGAAGAAGTATGTCACTTGTGGGAGGATTTAAGAGTTCGGAGCCCCAACCCACTGCCAATTTAGTTTCTCTGCCTTCTATTTGCAGTTGAAGATGTGATCTCTGAGTTCCCTGATCCTACCCTCGTGCCTGCTGCTTACTGCCATGCCTCCCTACCCTCCAGAATAAACTATCTTCCATAAATTAATTTTGTTCCTGGTATTTTATCACAGTTATAGAAACATAACTAATACAGAAGTTTGTACCAGTGAGGGTTGTTGCTGTGGGGAATTTGAGCATGTTATTTTCTTTAGAGGGATGTGGAAGACTTTGGAACTTTGGACTAGAAAAAGAGTTGAATGCTATAATCAGGCTGTCTTCTGCCCTTGTCATAAGAATTTTCCTGAGACTAAATTTAAAAGTAATGGACTAATTAATTTGGTGGAGGTAATTTTATGACAGTATAATGTTGAATAGGTGGCTTGGTTATAACTGATGATTTTTATGTAGGTCTACAATGAAAAAGAGCAAGTGGGACAGAAAGAAATGAAAAATACAGTTTGGAGAGAAAAAGAGAACGTGCTGCCAAGGCATGATCTGAAAAGGAGGAGATTGGTGTCATTAATCTCACTGCTCTGCACTGGAGCGATGGGAAGGGAGACCAGATAAAGACCCAGGTAAGTTTCAACTTGTGAAAGGAAACAGCTAAGTAGTTTTCTACTCCTAAAAATCAACAACATACTAAAAATGCTGCAAATGTGGTTCAAAGGGGCAAGGGTCTATTTCAAGTTGGCACCTGAACTTCACAGTGTCACCCTGTGGTACTACTGCCTTGGAGGCGTGAGGCAACCTGTGTCAGCGCTGGAGTTGCTGTGAGAAGAGCCTGAGAGGCAAGAAGACCATGAAAGGCCAGTGCATGAAGCTGTGAAAGTGAATATTGAAGAAGCCAGAGTTCTTAGACATCTGCCAAGGAGTGCTGCATGCAGGGAATGGATCCAGCCCAAGAGAGAGATGTATGACACAGGAAGCAAAGCAAGACGGTCAGATAAGCCAATTGAAACTAAAGTCCCATACTCCTTACATGGAGCTACAGGATTTGCAATTTGTCCTGCTGGGTCTTAGTCTTGCTTTGGTACAATGTTTCTACACTATGCCCCATTCTTCCCTTTTGGAATGGGAATGTAAATTCTATGTCCTTGTATGCTGCAAGTATGCAATTTGCTATTTATTTCACAAGGGTCATAAAAGATTGCCTTATAGCTCAAGAGAAACTTTTGAACTTTTAAATAGTGTTCAGACTGTGAAAACTTTGAGGACTTTAAAAGTTGGAATAAATGCATTTTGCATTATGATATAGCCATGAGCCTATATCATAGTGAGCTTTGAACGAGAAACTTCCCCAGAGACTCAGAAACTTCCCCAGAGACTCAAGCATTTAAACACTTGGTTCCTTGCTAGTGACACTGCTTGGGGAGGTCATAGAATTTTTAGGAGGTGAACAAAATATGCCACAAGGGGCAGGCCTTGAGAATTGCTAGCCTCCACCATTTGCCATTTCTCTCACACTGCTATTTGTTTTCTGATGAAAATATGATCGCTCAGTTCCCTGCTTCTGCTGCCATGCTACCACATGTAGCCATGCCTTTCCAACAGAATGGACTCCTCAGGAACCATATGACAAACTCTTCCATAAGTTCATTTTGTTCATAATATTTTATCACAACAATGGAAAAGTAACAAATATATCATCTAATTATAGTAGGATTAGGTTTTATGGGCCTCAAAGACTCCCTGACCAATAACTTGTAGGGAGATCACTTACCCTTAGTACTTAGAGTTGAAAAGCTCATTTTCCCGTGAACTCCCACAGTGAATTTCAAAAAAATGTTTACTATAAGCAGTGAAATTATTTGTAGGAAATAGGCAGTTATAACTATACTTAAAGTCTTTAAAAGTAGGTTTTACCCATGTTCCTAACCCCACCAATATGGTTATTATTTATTATTGCCATATCTGAAAGAAATGGGTACATTCTAGAAAGAATGACAGCAGATATGTCATAAAGAATTACATAACGAGGATCCTAGCAGACAGACTGAGAAGGTGGGCTTCAACCTCCATCAGTGTAGTGGCTCTGATCTCAGCAGACTGTCAAAGAGTGCCAAGTTCTGGCCTCCCTCTGGCAGAGGGCCTGAAAAAACAGGGGACTGCTTGAGAGCACCCAGATTCTGCCTCCACATGTTGGTGAGCTTCCCCTAATTGCAATCCTCCTACCTGGGATTTCGTGAGTCTCCTGCCAAGGCACCGGGGCAGATCTGGCTTTGTTAGGCTAAGGCTGAGACTTTAACAGACAGCCTGAGAGGCTGGGTTTCAACCTCCATTGGTGTAGCAGCTCTGATCTCAGCAAACCACCAAAGAGAGCCAAGTTCTGGCCTCCCTCTGACCTCCCTCTGGCCTCCCTCTGGCATAGGGGCTGAGAACACAGGGGACTGCCTGAGAGTGCTGGGATCCTGCCTCCACATGGTGAAGGAAGCCTGAGTGTACCTGAATGAAACCTGAATTGGGCTTCTGTGGGTACTCCTGAATAGTGCTGATCTGAAGCCATCAGTTCCCTCCAAAATAAACCTGAGAGAACCTGAGCCCTCTACCACTAGCTTTACCTAACCAATAAAGAAAGGATCTAGGCACCCCAGTAATACAAACGGAAGCACACTTCAACTTAATTCTCATATCAGAATCATAAACAACAAAAGAAACTCGCATGCCAAAATCACAACAAAAAAATAATAAAATGGAAAGCCAAAACACTATATCCCCATCAAACTCCACCAATCCTGTAGAAGAGTTCTACAAGGAGAACCCCTTAGAGATAACCAAGGACACTGAATATGAAAGAACAATCAAAAACATGATAAAGGAATTCAACGAATTTAAAGAAGACATGAACAAACAAATCAAAGAACTAAAAGAAGATAGGGATAAACCTCTGAAGGAATTCACAAAAGAGAAACATTGAAGAAAACTCAAGCAGAAATGAATAAGGGAGTGCAAAACTCAATAAGCCAACTTGAAACAACAAGGAAAAGCCTGACCACTAGAATGAATGAAATGGAAAACAGATTATCAAACTGAAGGATAAAGTTGAAGAATTGGACCACTCAAACAAAGATTGTAGAAAATTTTAAAAAACACAGGAATGGAATATGCAAGTGATGTGGAACACCATGAAAAGACCAAAATCGATGGATCATAGGAATAGAGGAAGAATTTCAGGTTAATGGTATTGAACAGATCTTAAACAGGATTGTAGAAGAGAATTTCCCAAAATTCAGGAAAGATATCCCCATACAAACACAGGATGCACACAGAACACCAAATAGACAGGATCAGAAAAGAAACTCTCCATGGCATATCATAGTAAAAACACTAAATGTACAGAACAAAGGGAGAATACTGAAAGCAGCAAAAGAAAAACAAGTCACATACAAAGGAAAGCTCATCAGAATTACGGCTGACTTATCAATGTAAAATAGAAAAGACCAAGGTATTTCCAGTTCTACATGACAATAGATGCCATCCCAGAATATTTGATCCTGCAAAAATGTCTGAGGGGAAAACAAAAATCTTCCCTGACTTGAATAGCCTGAAAGAATACATGTCCACAAAACCAGATCTTCAAAGAACACTTGAAGCAATACAGAGAGTGGAGAGAGAGAAACAACTATACCCCAGGGACAATGAAAGAAAATAAATGAAGGTATAATTGAGGAAACACAAAATTAGACAGAGAACACAAACAGCAACTAAAATGACAGCACCCAATACACAGCTTTCAATAATAACCTTAAATATCAATGGACTGAACTCCCCAGTCAAAAGACACCGGCTAAGTGAATGGATTAAGGAAAAAAATCCATCTCTTTGCTGTCAGCAAGAAACCCATCTCACCTTCAGGGACAGGCACTCCCTTAAGATAAAAGTATAGAAAAGAATATTCCATGCAAATCAGACTTCAAAGTAAAGTAATCAGAAGAGATAAGGAGGGTCACTTCATTCTGATCAAAAGAACAGTTAACCAAGAAGACATTACAATCCTCAACATATATGCACCAGACTCTGGTGCTCCAAATTCATAAAAACTACACTATAGGACTTTAAGACACAGATTAACTCCAACTCAGTAATAGCAGGGGACTTCAATACCCCACTGTTCAGGTCAGAGAGTGAACAGGGAGACGTCTGGATTAAATGATACCATATATCAAGTGGACCTAACACACATCTTTTGACTATTATACCCAACACCAAAGAATACACTTTCTACTCAGCACCCCATGGAACTTTTTCAAAAAGAGATTAACTCCAACTCAGTAATAGCAGGGGACTTCAATACCCCACTGTCTCCATTAGACAGGTCAACTGGACAAAAAATAAACAGGGAGACGTCTGGATTAAATGATACCATATATCAAATGGACCTAACACACATCTTTTGACTATTATACCCAAGCACCAAAGAATACACTTTCTACTCAGCACCCCATGGCACTTTTTGCAAAATCAACCATATACTGAGGCACACAACAAACCTCAACAAATACAAACAGATTATTGAAATAATTCCATGAATTCCGCTGGACCATAATGCATTAAAGCACAAAATCAACATTGGAGGAAGCACTAGTCACTGCAAAAACTCATTGAGCTAAAACAATAGACTCCTAAACTACGAGGGGGGAAAGGAGAAACTAAGAAAAAAATAAAGTAATTCCTGGAATTCAACAAAAAGGACAATACAACACCACACAACCTCTGGGACACTTTAAAAGTGGTCTTAAGAGGGACTAAGTACCTACATTAAAAAATTATAAAGAGTCCAAATAAATGACATAACACTGCAACTCAAGACACTGAAAAGGCAAGAACAAATGAAACCCCAAAACAGGAGAAGAAATAACAAAAATCAAAGCAGAAATGAATGAAGTAGAAACAAAACAATACAAAGAATCAATAAATCTAAAAGCTAAACAAGATAGACAGACCCTTAGCCCAGTTAACCAAAAGAAAGAAAGAGAAAATCCAGATCAACAAAATCATAGATGATAGGGGAAACATCACAACACACACCCAAAATGTCCAGGCCATTAGAAAGGGAATACTTTAAAAACCTATACACTACTAAATTTGAAAAATCTAAAAGAAATGGATGGATATCTAAAATCATGGGAACCACCAAAGTTAAACCAAGAAGAGATTAACAGTTTAAACAGACCCATAACATATAAGAAAATTGAAACAGTAATATAAAGCCTCCCAACTAAAAAAGCCCAAGCCCAGAGGGATTTACAGTAGAATTCTACCAGACATTTAAAGAAGACCTCTAACCAATACTAAAATTATTCGAAATGATAGAAACAGACGGAGAACTCCCAAGTTCCTTCTACGAACCAGCATCACTCTAATACCCAAACTGGGTAAAGACACAACCGAAAAAGAAAACTATAGACCCACATCCTTAATAAACACAAATACAAAAATCCTCAACAAAATACTTAAAAACTGCATACAGACACACATCAAAAGACTATTCACCTTGTTCAAGTAGGCTTTATCCTAGAGATGCAGGGATGGGTCAATAAAAAAATCAATAAACATCACTAATCATATAAATGGACTCAAAGGCAAAAATCATATTGTCAGTTGTCATCTCAATTGATGCAGAAAGGGCTTTTGACAAAATTCAGCATGCATTCGTTCCTAGAGGGAATTGGACTCCAGGGAACATACCTCAACATAATTAAAGCTATATACAATAAACCCACAGCCAACATCATTCTAAATGGAGAAAAACTGGAACATTCCCATTAAAATCAGGAACCAGACAAGGATGTCCATTATCTCTACTCCTTTTCAACATGGTGCTTGAAACTCTTGCTAGAGCAATAAAACAGGAGAAGGAAATTAAAAGAGTACTAATTGGAAAAGAAGAGGTCAAACTATCACTTTTTGCAGATGATACGATGCTATACCTAAGAGATACTGAAAGTTCCACCAGAAAACTCCTAGAACTGATCGACACTTTCAATATAGTGGCAGGTTATAAAATCAGTAGACTTTCTATATATTAGAAAAAAAATCTTTAAATTGATATGAAAGCACAAAAGACCCCCGGGTAGCCAAAGCAACCCTGAGCACAAAGAGCAACACTGGGGGATTACTACACCATATCTTAAAGTATACTACAGCATGGATTTTTTTTCTAATTCTGTGAAGTATGTTATGGGGATTTTTGATTGGGATTGCATTGAATCTATATACGGCTTTTGGTAGGATGGTCATTTTCACAATATTAATTCTTTCAATCCATGAGCATGGGAGGTCCTTCCATCTTCTAGTGTCTTCCTCAATCTATTTCTTCTTCTTTTTTTTTGGTCTTTGTGCTTTTTGGTTTTTTTTATACAGGGTCTCCCTGTCGCCCCAGCTGTCCATTTGTTTTGTTTTTTTATGTTTTGTTTTGAGGCAGAATCCCTCTAGCCCCAGAAGGTCTGGAACTCGCTATGTAGACCAGGCTGGCCTCGGTCTCATAGAGACCCCCCTGCCTCTGCCTCCTGAGTTCTGGGATTAAAGGCATGCGCCACCACGTCCAGCCATCAAAGATTTAAATCTTTCATTGTTTGATGTCTTTGTTCAGGTTTATTTCAAGATATTTATTTATTTATTTATTTATTTATTATTATTTTGCAGCTATTGTGAATGGGAGCATTTCCCTGTAAACTTTCTCCAATTGCTTGTTATTGGTATAGAGATAGGCTACTGATTTTTGTAGATTAATTTTGTAACTTGCCACTTTACTGAAAGTGTTGATCACTTCTAGTTTTCTGATGGAACTTTTGGTATCTCTTGGGTATAGCAGCATATCATCTGCAAAAAGGGATAATTTGACCTCTTCTTTCCCAGTTAGTACTCCTTTAATTTCCTTGTCTTGTCATATTGCTCTAGCAAGAGTTTCAAGCACCTTGTTGAAAAGGAGTGGAGATAGTGGATATCCTTGCTTGATTCCTGATTTTAATGGGAATGCTTCCGGTTTTTCTCCAGTTAGAATGATGTTGGCTGTGGGTTTGTTGTAAATGGATTTAATTATGTTGAACATATGTTGACACCTCCAGTCCAATTCCCTTTAGAATTTTTATTATGAATACACGCTGAATTTTGTCAAAAGCCTATTATACATCTATTGAGATGATGATGTGGGTTTTGTCTTTGAGTTTATTTATATGATTGATGATGTTTATTGACTTGAGTATTTTGAACTATCCCTGCATCTCTGGAATAAAGCCTTTTTCATTGTGGTTAGTGATCTTTTTGATGTACATCTGTATGTGGTTTGCAAGTATTTTGTTGAGAAGTTTTGCATCTATGTTCATTAAGGATATGAGTCTACAGTATTCTTTTTTGGTTGTTTCTTTACCTGGTTTGAGTATTAGAGTGATGCTGGCTTCACAGAACAAGTTTGGGAGTTTTCCCTTGGTTTCTATCATTTTGCATAATTTCAGTAGTATTGGTTGGAAGTCTTCTTTAAATGTCTGATAGAATTCTCCTGTAAATCCACCTGGGCCTGGGCTTTTTCAGTTGGGAGGCTTTTTATTACTGTTTCAATTTCCTTATATGTTATAGGTCTGTTTAAACTGTTAATCTCTTTTTGGTTTAACTTTGGTGGTAGGTTATGATTAGGTTAGGATTAGGGTTAATGTTAGGGGCTAAAAGTTAGGGGTTAGGGTTAAGTTTAGGATTAGGGTTAGGTTAGGGATAGGTATACGTTTAGGGTTATGGTTAGAGGTTAGGGTTAGGGTTTTAGGGTTAGTGTTAGGGTCCAGCACTTGGGAGGCACAGGCAGGCAGATCGCTGAGAGATAAAAGGCAGCCTGATCTATATAGAGAGTTCCAGGCCAACTAGGGCTACAGGAAGACCCTGTCTCAAAAAGACCAAATAATAATAATGATGATAATAATGATAATAATAATAATAATAATAACCTGGAGTAAACATTCTTCAAGAAGCTCAGATACTAGCAGTACAATAATGCTTATACACAATATGATCATACTTCATGAAGAGCAATATTCAGTTCCACTAAAATATACACAAAACTTCAGGAATAATGATAACATATGATATAGTAATTGTTCTTTCTTTAAAGTATTGTCTTTGTATATTGTCTGAAGTTTTTGTTGCTTTTGTCATTTCTAGTGAAAATTCTCTCTACTTATTAATTTTTCATATGTGAAGAATTTTGCCTCCAGCATTATCGCATACACAGTTTATTTTCAAAAAAAAAGTTTAGTGAGTCTGAAGTGTATTTCTGGAAAAAGATTTCCAAATTTGTTTCAGGTATAGGGCTTCTAGTATGATTTTACTGGTATTGAAAAAGATTCAAGGGGCTAGAGAGATAGCTCAGTGGTTAAGAGAACTGACTGCTCTCACAGAGGACCTGGGTTTGGTTCCCAGCACCCACAAATGCAGCCAACAACTGTCCATAACTCCAGTTCCAAGGAGTCTGATGCTCTCTTCTGACCTCTGCGGGCATTGCTCAACATGGGTGCTATTACACACTTGCAAGTAATACACTAATAATATAAAACAAAAATAAAATATTTTGAAAAGTGAAAGGTTTAAACATTTGTGGAAGGCTTCGAAACATTCTTTACACAGTTAGGGATAGTTTTCTTGTATGACTCCTGAGACTGTATATTACATGTGAATTTAATTAAGTATTTTAGGAGGCTTTTCTCTTTTATGAATTTTCTGAAGTGTTCTAATATTTGAGCACTTGGTAAAAAGTTCATCACTTTTGTTACATTTATAAGATTTGCATCCAGTATGAATTTTATAATGATATGAAAGAACTAAGGCACTACTAAAGGAGGAACCATAGTCTTTACATCCATAAGTTTTCACTCCAGAATGAGTTCTATTATGTCTTGTGAAGTTGAAGAGGTTCCAAAGCGTTTTCCACATTCCTTAAATTTATAGGGTCTCTCTCCTATTCAGTGATGTCTTCTAACAACTGAGAATGTCATAAAGAGTTTGCCACACTCTTTAAAATTTTAAGTTTTTCTCCAGTACGAATTCTGTAATGGACTCTAAGGCATGTCAACTAGGAAAATGACTCCTAACATTCTCTAACTTGTATTATTTCTTTCCAGAATAGACTCTATGATATATATTGAAATTTGAGTTGTTCCTGAAGCATTTTCCACATTTCTTACATTTGAAGGGTGTGATGGTTTGAATGAAAATGTCCACCATAGGCTCCAAGTATTTGGACATCTTGTCCCCAGATGATGGCGCTGTTTTGGGAGGTTTTAGAAGGTGTGGCTATCCTGGACCAAGCACATCACAGGGAGTAGGCTTAGAGAATTCCTAAGCCTTGCTGGATCTCCAGTTTGTCTCTTGCTTCCTGTGCCTGCGTGATGATGTGAGAGCTTAGATTCTGCTGCTCCTGCTCCAGCCACCTCCAGCCACCATGTCTCCCTGCCATGACTGACTGCAATTCCCCTGGAACTGTAAGCTCAAATAAACTCTTCCTTCTATACATTGCTTTGGTCAGTGTTTCTATCACAGCAACAGTAAAGTGACAAATACAAAGGGTTTCCTGTCAGTATGAGTTCTGTAATGGAATCTAAAGTATGACAACTGGGAAGAGTACTTTCCACTTACCCTACATTTCTATGCTCTCCTTCCAGTAGGAATTCTCTGGTATATACTGAAGTGTGAGCAGCTGCTGTAGCATTTTCCACATTTAATACATTTGAAAGACTTCCAGCATGAATTTTTTGACACACAACAGGATTTGAAAGGTACGCAAATGATTTGATATATTCTTTGCCTTTGTAGGGTCTCTCTCCAGTGGAGCTTGTATGATTTTGAATAATGGTTGCACACACAAAGGGGTTTATCATAGTATTTATATTTGCAAGGATTTTTTTGAAATATACATTACATTATCTCTTTCTGGGTTTAATGATTCAATTACAGCTTTCCTGTTTTGATAACATCTGTATCTGGTAGAGATTGGTCTGGTGATAATTTTTTTTAATATTTTTATTGAGCTTTTGAGAATTTCATACAATAATTCTTAATTAAATTTAGACCCTTCCCCCATCCATGACCCCACAAAGCCCCCACTAGACCGCATGCATTCCATCATACATGCTAAGTCCTAGCCAGTCAAGCATTTGGACCAAGATGTCCTGTGCAACTTCATCCACTGGTGTCTAGTCAACCTATACAGAAATCTTAAGGAATGTTTATTCACATTCACCCAGTGTGAATCAATCTGCAACAGTTCCCAGGCTAGGGCCTTCCCACTACCCTTTTCCCTTGGCTCCACTCTGGGCCCTTGTCTTATTGAGTCAGCATGGATTTTGCTCACATGATGCCACGATTGCCACAAGTTTACATGAGCCAGCTTCCAGTGGCCTGAAAGCCTCTATTTCCATATGTTCATGGACCAACTGTGACTTTTACAATCTTTCCACCCCCTCTTCTGAAATGGTCCCTGAGCAGTGGGTGGATGAGTTTTAACACAGGATTTCTATCCAGTGACAGAAAGTCTCTTATTCTGCAGTCTCTTATTCTCTAAAACTTAGCCAGTTGAGACTATCTGTGTGCATCACACTCTGTGGTATAAGGAAACTTTGATAATGAGAGCTGAAAGATGAACTAGTATTCTCTCCACTCCTGTTCCGCTATATTCCATGAACCTTGGGTATAAAGGTGCCACTGTAGATATGTTACCTAGGGTTGGGCATCTCTCAGATGTGTAGTCTCCATGTGTGACCAGTTGTGGGGCTCTACAACAGCCTCCAACTATTGCAAAAAGAAGATTATTTGCTGAGTAGTGTACCATATTTAGCATATGGCAAGAAATTTCATTTGTCTAGTCATACGGCAGAGATAGGATTTTTCTCTAGTATCTATGACCTCGCCAGTCATTTATATTTAGCTATAAATACAGTGCCACCCATGAGTTCCCTCCCACTGAGAGGGTTTTAAGTACAATTAGATAACAGTGTCACTACTACACCAATAGAGTTAGTTTGCTGTGCCAGTCATTATGGTTATTACGCTTTAGGACTGGGTGAGATTGTTGATTAAAATTTCTCCCTTAGCAGTTTATATATTATCCTCTAGAACTATGAGAGCTAGTCTTCAGGGTCTTTGGAGAGAAGGATTCTAGGTTAGTTCCATCTCCATTGCTCCAAGAACTGTGAACAAAGTATGTCCGGTCTTCAACAGTAGGGTCTTACTTTCAAGTTCTGGGAGAAAACCAAGGGCTCTGGCAATAGCCTGAATTATTTGGGAGTCTCTTGGACTACTCTGACCAACAAAAGAGGTCTCTCCTCTCTTGCACTGTGCTCCTTGCCATACAATCACTAGTTATACCAAGCCAACATATTCCCTCTGACTTGCCACATCACCCAAGTTCCATTCTTCTCTCCTCTTACCCAACCCCTGTCCAATACCCCTACTCCTCAGTCTCCCCTGATAATACCTGACTTCTACCGTACCCCTTATCTTGAGTTCCCTGTCCCCCCATTTTCCCTTGCATGTGCCCCTCTCCTCCCCTCTCAGCCAAACACTCCCACCTTCCACCCACTGAGTAAAATCTGTTCCTTACTGTCCGTCTCCTTTGAACTCTTTCTTTCCCTCTACCTCCATGTTTTCTTTCCATTTTCCTGGATCCTGCTGTTACATCAGGATATATACACACATATAAGGGAATGGTGCTACAATCTACAAATGAGGGAGAACATACATCACTTCTTTTTCTG
Organism: Nannospalax galili; assembly: GCF_000622305.1. Taxonomy (NCBI): domain Eukaryota; kingdom Metazoa; phylum Chordata; class Mammalia; order Rodentia; family Spalacidae; genus Nannospalax; species Nannospalax galili. Next base: position 220,996 of record NW_008357641.1, read on the forward strand.
AGTTTGTGTAACTTTACTTAGTGTAACAGTTTCTCTGGTTCCATCCATTTACTGGCAAAGTTCAGAATTTCATCTTTTCTTACTGCTGAGTAGAAATCCACTGTGTAAATGTACTACAGTTACATTATCCATTCGTCAATTGAGGGATATTTAGGTTGTTTCCATTTCTTAGTTAATGTGAAAAGAGCAGCAACAAACATGGATATGCAGGTATATCTACAATAGGGTAAGTTCTTTGGGTATATGCCAAGGAGTGGTATAACTGGGTCAAATGGTAGGTTCATTTGTAGTTTTTTAAGGGTTCTCCACACTGCTTTCCATAGAGGCTGCACAAGTTTGTAATCCCACCAGCAGTGAATGAGCATTCCTCTTTCTCCACATCCTCTCCAGCATTTGGAGTCTTTCCTCTCTTAATCTTGGCCAGTCTCACTGGGCTAAGATGAAATCTTAAAGTGATTTTAATTTGCATTTCTCTAATAACTAAGGGTGCTGAGCACTTTTTATTTTTATTCTTTGAGAATTTCATAAAATGTACTTTTGATTCTCTCTCTTCTTTTCCTCCAATTAGTACTCTAATTCCCTTCTCTTGTCTTATTGCTCTAGCAAGAGTTTCAAGCACTATACAGAAAAGGAATGGAGATACTGTACAGCCTTATGTGGTTCCTAATTTTCATGGAAATCCTTCAAGTTTTTTTTTCCATTTGGAATGATGCTGTCTATGGATTTGTTGAATATGTCTTTTATTATGTTGAGGTAGGATCTCTCCAGTCCAGATCTCCATAAGACTTTTAGCATGTTAGGTTTGTCAAAGGCTTTTTCTGCATTCTTGTCTTTAAGTTCATTTATATGATTTATTACTTTTGTTGACTTACATATATTGAACCATCCCTGCATCTCTGGAATATAGCCAACTTGATCATGGTGAATGAACTTTTTGATGTGTGGCTGTATGTAGTTTGGGAGTATTTTGTTGAGAATCTTTGAATCTATGTTCATTAAGTATATGAGCCTATAGTTTTCTTTTTTGCTGTATCTTTACCTAGTTTTGGTATTATAATGATGCTGGCTTCAGAGTTCTCCCTCTCTCTCTCTATCTTTTTGAATAATTTAAGAAGTATTGTTTGTAGATCTTTGAATGTCTGGTAGAATTTTGCTGTGACTCCATCTGGAGCTAGGCTTTCATTAGTTGGGAGGTTTTGTATTACTGTTTCAATTTACTTATTCGTTATGAGTCTCTTTAAGGTGTTCATCTCTTCTTGTTTAACTTTGGTGGTTTTCATTACTTTAGAAATCCATCCATTTCTTTTAGGTTTGCAAATTTAATGAAGTATAAGTTTTTAAAGTATTCCATTACAATGTTCTTGTTTTTTGTTTGTTTGTTGTTTGTATTGTTTTGTTTATGTCTGTTGTGATGTTTCCTCTTTCATATATAATTTATTCATTTGGATTTGCTTTCTTTCTTTTGGTTAACTCGGTTATGGGTCTGTCTATCTTGTTTAACTTTTCAAAGACCGGCTCTTAGATTTGTAGATTCTTTGTATTGTTTTCTTTGTTTCTATTTCAATCATTTCTGCTTTGATTTTTGTTATTTCTTCTCTTCTGCTGGATTTGGATTTCATTTGCTCTTGCCTTTCCAGAGTCTTGAGTTGTACTATTAAATCATTCGTATGTGCTTTTTCTGATTTTTTT
>NW_008357641.1:225442-225933 GCF_000622305.1 Nannospalax galili
ATGTTTTCTTCTAAGAGTTTCAGAGTTTCAGGCTTTACATTGAGGTCTTTGAGCCATTTGGAATTGACTTTTGTGCAGGTTGAAAGATAGGGGTTTAATTTCCTTCTTCTACAAGTGGAGATCCAGTTTTGCCGGCACCATTTGCTGAACATGCTGTTTTTCCTCCATTGAATGTTCTTGGCCCCTTTGTCAAAGATCCAGGTGCCTGAAATTGTATTTACTCATATTTGAGTCTTCAATTTTGTTCCATTGGTATATGGGTCTATTTTTGTGCCAGTACAATGTTGTTTTATGACTATAGCTCTTTAATACAGCTTGAAATCTGGTATAGTAATCTCCCTGGCATTGCTCTTAGTGCTCAGGGCTGTTTTGGCTATCCGAGGCCTTTTGTGCTTCCATATGAATCTTAGGTTAGTTTTTTCCAATTCTGTGAAAAATGTCATGGGGATTTTGATTGGCATTGCATTGAATCTATATATGACTCTTGGTAG
>NW_008357641.1:226495-246662 GCF_000622305.1 Nannospalax galili
TAATTTTCTTTTTAGGTTGTGTCTTTATCTGGTTCTGGTATTAGAGTGATTCTGACTTCATAGAAGGAATTTGGGAGCTCTCCCTCTGTGTCTCTCATTTTGAATAATTTAAGTATTATTGGTTGGAGGTCTTTAAGTGTCTGGCAGAATTCTGCTGTGAATCCATTTGGGCCTGGGCTTATTTATTCAGGAGGCTTTGTATTGCTGCTTCTATTTCCTTATAGGTTATTTGTCTGTTTAAATGGCTGATTCTTCTTGTCTAACTTTGGTGGTTTCCATGATTTTAGATATTCATCCATCTCAAATTTAGTAGAGTATAGGTTTTTAAAATCTTTCCTTATAATGTTCTGGCTTTTTTGCTGTCTGTTGTGATGCTTCCCCTTTCATCTCTGATTTTGTTGATTTGGATTTGCTTTTTCTTTCTTTTGGTTAACTGGGCTAAGGATCTGTCTACCTTGTTTGATTATTCAAAGAACCAGCTCTTAGATTGAGTGATTTCTTGTATTGTTTTCTTTGTTTGTAATTCATTGCTTTCTGCTCTGGTTTTTGTTATTTCCTCTAGTCTACTAGATTTGGGGTTGGTTTGTTCTTGCCTTTCCAGAGTTTGAGTTGTACTGCTAAGTCACTTACATGTGTTCTTTCTGATTTTATAATGTGGGCACTAAGAGCTATAAACTTCCTTTTCAGGACTGCTTTTAAGGCGTCCTAGAGGTTTTGTTGCATTGTCTTCTAATTTTCATTTAGTTCCAGGAATATTTTTATGTCTTTCTTAATTTCTTCTTTGACCCACTCATCATCCAGGAATGTGTTGTTTAATCTCCATGAGTGTGTTTATTTATTAGAGATTCTTTTGTTGTAGATTATAAGCTTTATTGCATTATGGTCTGATAGAATGAATGGAATTATTTCCATTTTCAATTTTTTGAGGTTTGTTTTGTGTCCAGAATGTGGTCAATTTTAGATAAACTTGCGTGTATTGCTGAGCAAAGTGTATTCCTTGGTGCTTATGTGGAATACCCTGTTGATGTAAGATGTCATTTAATTCAGATTTCTCTCTTCACTTAATCTTTGTCTAGTTCACCTGTCTATTGGAGATAGTAGGGTATTGAAGTCACCTAACTTTACTGAGTTGAGATTAATCTGTGTTTTATATTCCAGTAGTACTGTTTATATGAAATTGGGTCCACCAGAATTTGCTCTATAGATGTTCATGATTGTAATATCCTCTTGATCAATTGTTCCTTTGATTAGAATGATGTAACCCTCTTTATCTCTTATTAAATTTAATTCAAAATCTGCTTTGTCAGATATTAGAATTGTAACACCTGCTTGCTTCTTAGTGCCATTCGTTTGGAATTTTTTTTTTAACTTTTCACCCTAAGGCAGTGCCTATCCTTGAAGGTGAGATAAGTTTCTTGAAGACAACAAAAAGATGGATTTTCTTTCTTAATCTAGTTCACTAAGTTGTGTCTTTTGACTGGGGTGTTGAGGCTATTGATATTGAGAGTTATTATTGAAAAGTGTGTACTGATTGCTGTCATTTTAACTTGTTTATGTTCTTGGGCCTATAGTGTGTTTACATCATTATGCTTTTCTTAGTTCTCTTTCTGTAACTTCTTGGGTATACTCATTCTTATCTTTGGTCCTTATTGCTTCAACTATGCTCTATAGGGCTGGTTTTGAAGACATGAATTCTTTCAGACTTTTCCTGTCATGGAAAATTTTCCATTTCCCTTTGATTATGATAGACAGTTTTGCTGGATTAAGTATTTGGGATTGGCATCCATGGTCATTTAGAACTAAAAATACTTTTGTCCAGGTTCTTCTGGCTTTCATAATTTGCATTGAAATGTAAGCTGTAATTCTGATGGGTTTTCCTTTATATGTAACTTGTTTTTCTCTAGCAGTTTTCAGTACCCTCTTTGTTCTGTATATTTAATGTTTTTACTATGATATGCCGTGGGTAGTTTCTGTTCTGGTGCTATCTAATTGATGTTGTATGTGCTTCGTGAATCTGTATATGTAGGTCTTTCCTTAATTTGGGGATGTTTTCTTCTATAATCTTGTTGAAGATCTGGTCAGTGTCATTGGTCTGAGATTCTTCTCTTTCCTTTATACCAATTATGCATAGATTTGGTGTTTTCATGGTGTCCCACATCTCCTGTGTATTCCATTCCTCTTTTTTAAAAAAAATTTACATAGCCTTTGCTTAAGGAGTCCAGATCTTCAACTTTGTCATCCAGTCTTGATATTCTGTTTTCTGTTTCATTCATTCTACTTGAGTCTTTCCCCTATTGTTTCAAATTGACTTACTGAGTTTTTCAATTCCATCTTCATTTCAACTTGGGTTTTTCTTCAATATTTCTATCTCTTGTGAATTCACTTTCCAAATACTGAATTGTTTTTGTTATTTCATACAGCTGCATATTTATATTTTCTTGAGCTTCCATCACAAGTTTGTGCTCATCCTCTTTAAGTTCTTTGTGTTTTAAGTTCTTTGATCATGTTTATGATTGTCCTTTTAAATTCTGCATCATAATGTTCCTCTACATAATTCTCATTTTAGTACACTTCTGTAGGACTAATGAGTTTCACTAGGAACATATTCTCTTTCTTTTTCATATTATTTTTGTTTTGTGTTGCCATTTGGGCATATGGATATTTTTTGTTGGTTGTATGTCTGATAGGAAATTCTGTTCTGCCTTTGTTTTGTGAATTTTTCTTCTGTTTATATTGTTTATGTAGCTTGAGTACTTTTTTGCTGAGGTATGAAGAGTTAGTTGGTGTGTGCTTTAGATTCTTGCAGGGTAGTAGGCTGGTCTGGGTAGCTGTTGGGTCAGGGTAGGAGGCAGGCTGCTCAGGGTACTAGGAGGGCTGGTCTGTGTCAAGCAGATCAGGAGTCCAGGGGAAGGCAGGGGGTCGGGGGAGCCTGTGGCATGTCCTAACAAACTATGCTAGAGAATTTTGATAGTATGGGTTAGGAAGATAGTCCAGAGTTCTGAGGCAGAGGAGCAGGAGCAGGTCTGGGCCCAAGGCTAGCTGGGGTTCAGGGTAGGTGGTGTGTAGATTGGTGGTGTTCAAGCTAGAGTGGAGTCAAACAGAGATGTAGTGGGTGGGATCTCAGTAATTCTTTAATACTGAATAGATTTTGAGTCTGAATTTAAAATTTGATCATATTGATTATTTGTATATGACTTCTCTTGAGTATGGTTATGATAGTACACAGAAAGTGTGAGAATTGATCAAAGACCTTCTGACAGTTTTCACATTTCTAATGATTGTTTGAAAAATGAGTACTCATTTGGGGATTAATAAGCTTTAATTCACATTTTAGAGTCATTCAATGAATTTGTGAGTTCTCCTTCCAAAATAATTACTTTGAAATTATTAAGGGTAGAGTTTTTCAGTAAAGGTTCTTCTAACTTCATTGTATATGTAGGGGCTGTGACAAAAACCTACATGATGATATCATTCAAGCACAATTTTATTAATAAAAGCCCTCTCATAATGATCAAATTACAGTGTCTTTCACAAAGTGCAATTGTTGAAGGAGCCATAATGAATTTTGATATCATCTGTCATACTGTTTACATTTAGATTGTTTTTCTTTACTTTACACTTTCTTTTATTCAGAAATAGTTGAAGAATCTATTAATCAAATACAAAATTTTTTAAATATGTATATTATTAAAACTGGTTGCATTCCAGAGAATAAGCCTTTTCAGTACTCTCTAATTTCTGTTTAGATTAAAGTGATCTTTCAAAACTTTAACATTTTCCTACAGAAATATCTTATTCTGAAAATGTAATTAACATAAAGTGAGTCCTGTTGAGAGAGGCTAGAGTTTCTTTATTGGCAGAAATATCATGAGTAGTTATTGCATGCACATTCCTTATATCTTATATATCATCACTCTCATCCCTGAATTCCAAGAGCTTCCTTAAATGTAAATTCTTGAGGTTATTACTTCCAACACATCTGATATAATTTTCTGGAAAGAATCTTATGTATAAGATTGTGGGAACAGCTTTTGTACATGATGAAAAAGCAAATCTGGTTATCTATCATCTCCTCTGTATTCACTTCCCAGGGCTCTGTTTTTTCAAGACAGTTGGTCATCTCTGGTTTTGACACTGAAAAACCCATAGATACTGGGTTTCTGTAGTTGTCCAACATGGTATCTCTATACAAAGCCCTCTGAGTAAGGTCCAGGCATTTCCATCGCTCCTAGGAAAAGTTTATCACCACATTCTTAAATATCCTCATCTCCAGAGAGCAAGCCATCACTCTGTTCCCCTTCTGTAAAGTTAGTTCTAAGGCAAGAATGTTGTCACAAATTTCAACTTCTTGTTGATAATCTGGTTTGAAAAGCACAACTTCTTATTGATAATTTGCCTTGAAAAGCAAGGATAACCTCCCTTCACAAGGTGACCATAACCAGGAGCAGAAAAGCAAGAAGCAAAAAATGGCTTCATTCTACTCATTAGACACATCCATGAGCTCCTTTACTGCTTTTATGTAGCCTAATCCTCCAGAAAGATGAAGGACTTCTACTACAGACCTCAAAATGTGACTGCATTGACCAGAACCTCCTGATACAGGCTTATTTGAATTTGTTTCACCTTTTGCAATGAAAGTTGCACACAACTGTTAGTTGGAAGACTTCAATGGAATTTTTAATGAGTAAGGTGAGGTTCCTGCTTTTAAGAAGTCTATTTTGGGCTGGGTGTGGTGGTGTATGCCTTTAATCCCAGCACTCGGGACGCAGAGGCAGGCAGATATGGGCCAGACAAGAGTTTCCCAAAACTCTGTGAGTTCAAAGCCAGCCTGGTCTACATAGTGAGTTCCAGGACAGCTATGGGCCAGACATGAGTTTCCCAAAACTCTGTGAGTTCAAAGCCACCCTGGTCTACATAGTGAGTTCCAGGACAGCTGGGCTACAGGGAGACCCTGTCTCAAAAAGACCAAAACAAAAACAAACAAACAAAAAATCATACACACGATAAAACACGGATGAAGTTTTTTTATGATGCTGAAAAAAATACCTGTTTGTATATTCATTAACTACAATTTGTGAATACCTCCATTGCTATACACTTATTTTAATTAAGGCATTTTACCTAGATCAAATGTTTCTTAACATGGCTTCCTCAATTGTAGTTATAACATCTATAAAATATTAACCAATTATCATTATGCAATACCTGCAATTAAGATTGGGCTTCTTAACTAAGCACATAGTATCAGTAGTGAAAATGTAAAAAGTGTAAAATGTAAAAATGTAAAATGTAAAATGTAAAAAATGTAAAAAAGAAAATGCTGTGGTATTAGAAATATAATTTTACTGACACATAAAAGGTGTGTGAATATTACAACTTAAAATAAGAACTTTTATCACAGGAATTATTTTGAAACAAAAGCACTTGAAAAGTAGTATATATAAATGAACTCTCTGTCCTCTGTTTGACAAAAAAAAAGGAAACATTTCTTATCACTAAAGCCAGGTGAGAAATTTCACATGAGAGATGCTATCTTTTTTTCAGGAGAACCTCTCCATATTGTCTGGAGATCAATGATGGAGGTTAAGCAAAACCAATACAAACATATCACTAAAATGACTCAACTTACTTTAGTGTGTACACATTTTTTATTACTTTTATATGATAGTTACTTTTTTATTACTTACTACATAAATACTTAGCTCCTGTAACATCTTTGTGTCTTAAAGGGTAGTTGTAAACTATTTTTCCCATTCACAAACATGGTTGAAACTGAGAAAATATGGGCCAGATGTGAGTTTCCCAAAACCTGTAAATTTCTCAGTCCTGACTTTCTCTGTCACCTGTCCCAGCTCCCAAGCCTACTCATATTGTACAGCATGTGATGTAATATGGCATCATTGTGATTTAATAATGGAATAATATAATGAGATAATGTAGCATTTTGATATTACAATGAGCCAATTTGATGTAAGAATTCCCCACTGTGATAAGACAGTGAAGAATTGTCATGAGACATTGGATAATTGTAATGAGATGGTGGAGAAATAGGACATTGGACCACTGTGATGCAACAATGGAGCATTGTGATGAAAGAGTGGATAATTTTAATAGGGGAGTGGACCATTGTGATGCAAAATGAAGCATTGTCACGAGTTAGTGGAGCACGTAATGGAATAGTGGACCATTGTAAAGTAAATTTGAAGCTTTGTGATGTGAAATCAGAGTATTATAACACAAAAATGCATCATTGTGATGGGACTGTGGTGCATGTGACATGACAGTGAATCACTGCAATGAGACACAACAATGCAGCATTGTGATGGGACTGTGGTGCATGTGACATGACAGTGAATCACTGCAATGAAACACTGTTGCTTTGTGTTAGGACAATGGACTATTGTACTGTAAAAAACAACAAACTGATGAGAGGTGAGCATTGTGATGGGAAAATGGGCACTATGATGCAACAATGAAGCTTTGTGATGAGACAGGGGAGCATTGTGACTTGACAGTTGACCGCTATGATATAACAATTGAACACTGTGATAAGACTGAACCATTTTGGTGTAACAATAGTGCATTGTGATGAAAAATTGGAGTATGGTGATACAACAAAAGAACACTGTAATGAGTCAGTGGAACATTGTGATTTAAGGAGACTGTGTAGCACATGTTTGGACAATTGGCCATTGTGATGCAATAATGGAGCTTTATAATAAGACAATGGAGCACCAAAATGGGTTGGTGTAGGTGTACCACTGTGGTGCATCAATGTATGATTGTGAAAGAACAGTAGACAATTGGGATGTGACAATGGAGCTTTGTGATGAGACAGAGGACCAATGTGATTTAACAGTACAGCATGGCAATTATACAGTGAAGTATTGTGATGCAACAATAGAGTACAGTGCCAAGAGAGTGGAACATTGTCATGGAATATGTAACAATTGTACATGTGAGATAATGGAACATTTTAAGGGGACAGTTAGCAATTGTAATGAAACAGTGTAGTATTATGACAGAACAGTCAACTACTGTGATGCAACCATGAGTGGGATGAGTAAGTGGACATTGTGAGGGCATAGTGGACTATTGTGATGTAATAATGGAGTATTGTAATGAAACAACATAGCATTGTGATGTTACAATAAACTAATGTGATGTAGCAGATGTTCATTGTGATGAGACAGTGGAGTACTGTGGTGGGAAAATTGAGTACTGAAGAGAGTGGTGCATTATGATAGGACAGTGGATCATTGTGTTACAATAATGAAGCATTGTGATGAGACCTGGGAAAATTGTGATGGGAAAGTAAACAACTGTGATGGAGAAATGAAGCACTCTGTTTGGAGAGTTGACCATTGTGATGTAACCGTGGAGCTATGGGCTAGGACAGTGGACCATTTTGATGTAATAATAGAGCATTATGATGAAAGAGTGGAACGTTGTGATTGTACAATGTGCCATTGTGTTTACAGAGTAGATAGACCATTGTGATTTAACAATAGAAGATTATGATGAGAAAGTGGAGCATTGTGATGACAGAGTAGAGTATTGTGATACAACAATGGCCATTGTTGTGAAATAGTGAATAATGGTGATTTAACAATAGAAGATTATGATGAGAAAGTGGAGCATTGTGATGACAGTAGAGTATTGTGATACAACAATGGCCATTGTTGTGAAATAGTGAATAATGTGATGGATAGTGGATCACTGTGATGTGATAGAGCACCATTGTGATGCAGCAGTTGAGCACTGTGATGGAAGGCTAAACCATTTTGATGCCACAATAAATCATTGTGATAGAACAATGGACCAGTGGAATGCAACAGTGGAGCATTATAATGAGAAAGTGAAGCATTGTGCTGGGATATTGGACCAGTGGTAGGAAGGAGGACCATTGTGGTGCAACAATGGAGTATTTCTATGAGATAATGGAGTATTATGAATTTCTACTGGATAATTATTACATAACAGTGGATCATTTTAATAGGAGAGTGGACTATTCTGACTCAAAATGGAACATTCTGATAAGACAATCTAACACTGTGATGGGACAGTTGCCAATTGTGATGTTAAAATGCAACATTGTGTTAAGAGAATGGACCACTGAAATGAAAGGATGGAGCATTGTGATTACAGAGTGGAACATTTTAATGGGAGAGCAGACCATTTTGATGTAACAATGAAGCACTATAATGAGATAGTTGAGTGTTTTTGTGGATTATTGTTACATAATAATGGAGTAATCTGATAGAACAGTAGACAATTGTGATTCAAAATGGAAAAATATGATGGGACAATAGTTGGGACAATGGACCATTGTGATGGTATAGTGGAACGTTATGATAGGACAGTGCACTATTTTTATTTAACAGTGGAAAATAGTGCTTGGAAAGCAGATCATTATGCTGAGACACCAGACCATTTTGAGAGTGGAGGCTTGTCATAGCCCAGTGAAACACTGTGAGGCAACAATGGAACATTGTGATGGTAAAATGGAGCATTGGTATGGGACAGGAGAGTAGACATATGTGATGCAAAAATTGAGTATTGTTGTGAGATAATGCGATATGTAATCGGCCAGTGTCATTCTAATATAACAATGTAGACAGTGGAGCATTTCATGGTTCAGTTGTAATGGTTCACCATAATCAAAGAGTGGAGCATTGTGGTATGACAGTGAACCATAGTATAAACAGTGGAGCAATGTGACCACATAGTGGAGCATATGATAGGAGAGTGTACCATTGTAATGAAATTGGAACACTTTGACAGAACAGTTAGCCAGAATGATGCAATAATGGAGCTGTATTAGTTACCTCTCTGTCACTGTGATAAAACACCATGACTAAGGCATTTTATAGAAGGAAGAGTTCATTTAGCTTATGATTCCAGCAGGATTAGAGTCCATAATTTCTGGGGAAGTGTGATGGCTAATCCTGGGTGTTAATTTGACTGGATCTGGGACTAACTGAAATGAGAGAGACCTTCTTGATTGGATCATCAGAAGCTGGAACACACACCCTAAATGTGACTGTTACCTTCTGATGGCAGCTTGTATAAAAGGCCATGGCAAAAGGGAGCACTTGCTTTTTGCTGCTTGCCTTATCTCACACTGGTGTGTTCATCTATCTTGCTGCTATAGACTGAAGACTAGCAGCTCTCTTCAGCACTGGATTGGGACTACTGAGACATCCAGCCTCGTGGACTGAGAAACTACCAGATTCTCAGCCTTTCCAATATGGTGCAGCCCTTGTTGGACTACTCAGACAAGCTCCTGTGAGCTAATCTGATACACACACACACACACACACACTTATGTACGCACACACACACATTCTACCTGTTCTGTTTCTTTTTTTTTTTTTTTTTTTTTTTTTTTGGTCTTTTGGAGACAGGGTCTCCCTGTAGCCCCAGCTGTCCTGGAACTCGCTATGTAGACCAGGCTGGCCTTGAACTCACAGAGATCCGCCTGCCTCTGCCTCCTGAGTGCTGGGATTAAAGGTGTGCACCACCACGCCCAGTTCTGTTTCTTTAGAGAACCTGACTAATACAGGAGGCATGGCAGCAGAAGGTGCTGGAGAAGAAAAGAGAGAAATCACATCTTCAAGCATGCATAGGAAGAGTGACTGGAAATCCAGCAAGGCTTAAGAACTCTCAAAGCTCAGCCCTAGTGATGTGCTTTCTTTAGCATGGCCACACCTGCTAAAGGTACTGTGACCTTCCACAAATGGAGAACATAATGTCCAAATACTTCAAGCCTATGGGGGACATTCTCATTCAAACTACCAAAGGAGCACTGTGATTGCACAGGAGTGTTGTGATGGGATTATTGTCTACTGTGATGGAAAAATAAAACATTATGATGAGACAGGGCAGCATTGTGATGCAACAATGGAGCACTGTGTTAAGATATTGGAGTAGTGGGGTTGAAACGAAGCATTGATATGAGACAATGGAGCATTATAAAGGGACATATAACCATCATGTTCACAGTCTCCAGTATAGGAATATATGATAGGACAGCGGACAACTATAGGATAGTGGACTGCTGTGATGCAAAAACAGAGCACTGTGATGAGAAAGGAGAACATTGTGATTGGACAATGGACTACTGCATCAAAACAATGGAGCGATGTGATAGGAGAGTGGCCATTTCTAATTTAACAATTGAGAATTGTGTTGAGAAAGTGGAGCACAGTAATGGGAAAGTGAACCATTGTGTTTAGACAGAGGAGAATTCTGATATAAATATCAAACATGTTTTGAGGAGGTAGAGTATGGCTTTGGGACAGTATACCATTGTGATAGGACACCATTGTGATGAAACAATGAAGCATCATCATGAGATAATGGAGCATCTGATGGGACAATGGACCATTGTGAGGTAACAAAGGAGCATCATAATGAGAGAGTGGAGCATTGTGATGGGAGAGTAGGACACTGAAAGAAATGGAGCATTTTCATGAGAATAGTGGAGCATGTGATAGGAAAATGAACCATTGTGAGGTAACAGTGGCATTAGGAGAGCATATGATGGGGCAGAACACCACTATAGTGAAACAATGTAGTTCATTATAATAGGGTAGGATAGTTGATCATTTTGATGAAACAGTGGACCATTATGATGACACTGTGGACCTTTGTGATATAATGTCATATTGTGATGAGACAATGTAACATTACCGTGGTTCAATGGACCACTGTGCTATAAAAATAGCCATACGGTGAGACAATGTAACATTACAGTGGTTCAATGGACCACTGTGCTATAAAAATAGCCATATGGTGAGACAATGGGGTTGTGAAAGGACGGGGTACCATTGTGAATGGTAGAACATTTTGATAGTACAGTGAGACATGATGAAAGAATAAAGCATTTTGATGATATGGTAGCTTTGTGGTGGGATTGTAGTCCACTGTGATGGAAAAATAAAACATTCTCATGAGACAGGGTAGCATTGTGATAGGACAATGCACCATTATGAAGGAACAAATAAGTACTGCAATAAGACAGTGTCCCATTGTGATGGGACAGTGAAGCAATGCCATGTGACAATAGAGAATTGTGATAGGCTAGTAGACTATTGGGATTCACCAATAAAGTATTGTGTTAAGACAGTGCAGCATGGTGATAGGACAGTAGACTATTGTGAAGCAGCAAGTGAGCTTTGTGATGAAACTGTGGCATATTGTGATAGAGTGTAAAATTGAGAAGCAACAATGGAGCCTTGGGACAAGATAGTGGATTATTTTGAGGAAGCAACAGACCATTGTGATGAGACAGGAGAGGACTCTGCAGGAAGAGTGAACCCTTTTGATAGGAAGCGGACCACTGTGATGCAACAATGAGGGATTGTTTAAGAGGGTATAACATTGTAATTGGAGAGTAGACTACTGGGATGCAACAATACAACATTGTCATGAATTGGTGGAACATAAAATGGGACAGTAGTTCACTGGGATAAGACAGTGGAGCATTTCGATGAGACATTGGAGTATTGAGATGTAACAACAGCATTGACTGCCATGAACAGCAACTCTAAGGAAGGTTTCTCCTGTCCTTCTTGTTATACAGCCTACAGCTATACATATGCACTCATGTTCAGAGATGGTATATATATTTTCAGTAGGTTTTTGAGCTAATAAACTTCCCTCTGGTTTTTCATACCACTAATGCTTTATCTAGCTCTCGTCTCTCTCCCTGTCTAATCACCCTCTTTCTTCCCCTGTCAAAGTACCCTCATTTTCCCTTTAATAGTATATCTCTCCTGTTATCCCTCCTCTCTTGAGCTCCTTCTTTCCCTTCACCCCCATGGTTCCTTATATCCTTTCCTCCTCCCTTCTCAGTGGAATACCCCCATTTTCCACATTTCCTCCTTGCTAACATCTCTTTCCTACTATCACACTCTCACACTGCTTGTTTCCCTTTACTTCCACGGTTCCTTTCCATTTTTCTGGCCCCTGTGGTTACATCAGGATATATACTCACATATAAGGATTTGGTGTTAAGAGCCACAAATGAGGGAAAATGTGGTACTTGTTTTTCTGAGTATGTGTTACTTTGCTTCATATAGCAGTTTCTAGTTTCATACATTTACCTGAAAATTTCACGATTCTGTCTTTCTTTACCACTGACTAGAACTCTATTGTGTAAATGTACCACATTTGCATTATCCATCCACCAGTTGAAGACCATTTAAGTTGTCTCTGTTTCTTAGCTATTGCAAAAATAGCAGCAACAAAAAAGAATATACAAGTATCTTTGCAATGGAATGAATCCTTTGAGTATGTGCTACAGAGTAATAAAACCAGATCATATGGAAGATTCATATTATCTTTTAAGAGTTCCCCACTCTGATTTCCATAGTGGTTGCATGAGTTTGCAATCCCACCAGCAGTGAATGAGTATTTACATTTCTCTGCATCTTCATCAGTGTTTGGTGCCTTTGTTTCTCTTTATCTTAGGCAGTCCAAACGTGGTAAGATGAAATATTAAAGTGGCTTTTATTTGGCTTTCCCTAACTAATAAGAATGTTGAATACTTTTAAAGGTGTTTCTTACCCATGGTTATTTCTTCATTTGAGAACTCTCTGTTCAGGTCCTTAGCCCAACATTGTATTGGGTAATTTGTTTTCTTGATTCTTTGTTTTCAGAGTTATTTGTATATTCAGGATATTAATCCACTGTTGGATGTGTAGTTGAAGATTTTTCTCACTCTGTGGGTTTTTTATTCATTTCTTTGGTTGTTTCTTTTGCTGTGCAGAAGCTTTTTAGTGTATTGAGGTCCCATTGTCATTGTTGACCTTAATGCCTGAACAACTGATGTCTAATTTATAGTTTCCTACACCTCTTATCTTGTAGGGTATTGCCTCCATTTTCTTCTAAAGTTTCAGAGTTTCAGGTTTTACATTTAGGTCTTTGATCCTTTGGAGTTGATTTTTATGCAGGGTGAGAGATAAGGGTCTAATTTCATTCTTCTATGGATAGAGATTCAATTTTGCCAACACTTTGTTGAAGATACTGTCTTTCCTCCTTGGTACATTTGTCCAATATCAAGTGGCTGAAATTGTATGCACTCAAGACCCAAAAGTCTTCTATTATGTTCCATTGATCTACATGTCTGTTTTGTGCAAACAATATGCTGGTCTTATGACTATAGCTCTGAAATGTAGTTTGAGGTCTGGTGTGGTGAGCCCCCCAGCATTGCTCTATTTGCTCAGAATGGCTTTGGCTATCTAGGGTCTTTTCTGATTCCATACAAACTATAGGATATGTTTTCTAGTTCTTTGAAGAATGTCATAGAGATTTAGATTGGCATTGCATTGAATCTATAGACTGCTTTCGGTAGGACGGTTTTTTTCACAATAATAATTCTACCAAACCACGAACACTGGAAGTCTTTCCATCTCCTGGTATCTTACTTAATATCTTTCTTCAAAGACTTAAAATTTTCATTGAAGAGATCTTTAACGTCTTTGGTTAGGTTTATTACTAGATATTTTTGAGACTATTGTGAATGGGTTTCCATAAACGTTTTCTCCAATTGTGTGTTATTGGTATATAGAAAAGCTACTAATTTTTGTAAATTGATTTTGTAGCGACACTGCTGCAAGTCTTGATTATTTGTAGCACTTTTCTGATGGAATATTTGGAATCTCTTACAAATACCATCATGTGACAATAGGGATAAGTTGTCCTTTTCTTTTCCTATTATTACTCCTTTAATTTCCTTCTGTCTTACTGCTCTAGCAAGATCTTCAAGCACTATATCAAAAAAGAATGGAGATAGTGGACATCCCTGTTTGGTTCCTGATTTTAATTGGAATGCTTCCATTTTTCTTTGGAATGTCTTTGGCTGTGGATTTGTTTATTGCCTTAGTTATATTGAGGTATGTTCCCTTCATTCCAAGTCCCTTTAGGGCTTTTAATATTAATGTATGTTGGATTTTGTCAAAGGTGTGTTCTGCATCTATTGAAATGACCATGTGACTTTTGTCCTTAATTCCATTTATATGATTTATTACATTTATAGATTTATGCATATTGAACCATCCCTGCATCCCGGGAGTAAAGCTGGCTTGATCATGGTGGATGATCTTCTTTATGTGTTGTCTATATGCAGCTTGCAAGTATTTTGTTGAGAATTCTTGTATCTATGTTCATTATGGATATGGGTCTATAGTTTTTGTTGTTCAGAATCTTTGCATCTATGTTCATTAAGGATATGGGCGTATAGTTTTCATTTTTTGTTGTGTCTTTACTTGGTTTTAATATTAGATTGAACTGGCTTCATAGGAGTTTCAGAGGTTTCCCTGTCTTCTATCTTTTTGAATATTGATTGTGGATCTTCTTTGAATGTCTGATAGAATTCTGCTGTGAATCCGTATGGGCCTGGGCATTTTTTGTTGGAAGGTTTTTACTTTTGTTTCAAAATTTGGACTCATAATGGGGTCTGTTTAAGCTGTTGATCTCCTCTTGATTTAGCTTTGGTAGTTTCTAGGAATTTAGAAATTCATGCATTTCTTTCAGGTTTTATGAAATTGGGTGTACCAGAATTTGGTGCATATATATTCATGATAGTAATATCTTCTTGGTCAGGTTTTCCTCTGATTAGAATGAAGTAATTGTCTTTATCTCTTCTGAATAGTTTTAATTTGAAGTCTATTTTGTCAGACATTAGATTTACAACACATGCTTTTTTCTTAGTGCCATTTGATTGGAAAATTTTTTCCCATCTTTTCAACCTAAGGTAACACCTATCCTTGAAGGTGAGGTGAATTTATTTATTTTTTTCAAATTTTTTATTGAGCTTTAAAAATTTCATATAATATTTCCCACTCACATCCAGACCCCCACCCCAATCCATGCCTCTCCTTCCCCCACAAAACCCTATGCACTCTGCCATACATGCTGAGTCCTCTTCATTCAGGTGTTTGTAACCCAAATGTCCTTCAATGTAAATGCAACCACTGGAGTCTAGGCAGACCATCCAGTGGTCATATGTAAGTCACATTCTCCCTCACCCAGCAGCAATCAATCTTAAACAGCTCTCAATCTAGTGCTGACCCACCACTTATTTCTAACCTCCTGTTTGGGCCCTTGTTTAATTGAGCTGACATGGGTCACACATTGGTGCAGGTGCACGTGAGCAGGCCTCCATTGCCTAGAAGCTTCCATCTCATACATTCATGAACCAGCCCTGGCTCTTAGAATCTTTCTGCCTCTTCTTCCCCAATGGTCCTTGAGCCATAGGGTGGGTAGGGTTCCATATAGGAGTCCCATCCTACACTCTACAGTCTCTTATTCTCCAAAACTTGGCCAGTTGAGGCCTTCTGTGTGTATCACACTCTGATGTACACAGAAGCCTCACTGGTGAGTTGAGGGGTGCATTAGCCCTCTCTCCACCCCTTATTCCGCTATGTTCCATGAGCCTTGGTTGCAGAGATTCAACTGCAGATGTGTCACCTAGTACACATCGACCAAGTGTATGTTCTCTATGCCTGACCAGATGTGGAATACTGGCATACCCTCCATCTGTTCCAAAAAGAAGCTTCTTTGATGAGTTTTATAAGGCATGTTTGTCACTCTAAGGGAGGTCTCTTCTATCTGGCATTGCATTCCCTTCCAAGCAGCTCCCAGGTATACATACGCATTAATGTTAAGACACTCTATGTACATTTCTCATAGGGTTTTTAGGGCATCACTTTTTCCTCTAGGCTTCCCAGCCCCCGAGATTCATTCATCTCTAGCCTTTTTTCTCCCATCTGGCCTCTCTCCTCCTCCCTTCCTAGTCACAGTGCCCGCATTATTCCCACATTCCCCCCAATACCTCCTGATTCCTGCCATCGTTCCGTTCCTGACTTCCCTTGCTCCCCTGCACTATGGTCCCTTGAATGTCCCTCCCTCCTCTCCTCCCTGCCAATTACTTACAATTTTTCCACCTCCCTCAGGTAGCATCTGATTACTACTATCCTCCTTTTGGGTTGTTTCTTTTCCTTTACCTCCATGTACCGTTTGCCTTTACCTGGCTCCTGGTGTTACTTCAGAATTTATATACTTACATATAAGGGATTGGTGCTACAGTCCACAAATGAGGGAAAATATACTCCGTTTGCTTTTCTGCGTTTGTGTTACTTCACTTAGTATAACACTCTCCAGCTCCATCCATTTGCATGAAAATTTCATAATTTCATCTTTTCCTAATGCTGAATAGAACTCCATTGAGTAGATGTACCATATTTTCATTAACCATTCATCAGTTGAGGGACATTTAGGTTGTTTTCATTTCCTAATTATTGTGAAGAGAGCAGCAACAAACATGGATGTACAGGTATCTCTGCAGTATGATGAGTTCTTTGGGCATACGCCAAGGAGTGGTATCTCTGGATCATATGGTAGGTTCATTTTTAGAGTTTTGAGGGTTCTCCACACTGTTTTCCATAGTGGGTGCATGAGTTTGCATTCCCACCAGCAGTGAATGAGCATTTCTCTTCCTCCACATGCTCTCCAGTATTTGGAGTCTTTTGTTCTCTTGATTTTGGGCAATCCGACTGTGGTAAGATTAAATCTTAAAGTGGTTTTGATTTGCATTTCTCTAATTTGATGAAGATTTTCTCCCACTCAGTGGGTTTCCTCTTCCCGTCCTTAGTTGTTCCTTTTGCTGTGCAGAAACTTTGTAATTTAATGAGGTCCCACTTATTGATTGTTGACCTTAGTGCTGAGCAGCTGGTGTCTGGTTTAGAAAGTCCTTTCCTATGCCTGTATCTTGGAAGGTACTGTCTATGTTCTCTTCTATCAGTTTCCCAAGTTTCAGGTTGTATGCTGAGGTCTTTGATCTATTTGGAGTTGACTTTTTGCAGGGTGAACAATAAGGGTCAAGTTTCATTTTTCTGCAGGTGGAGATCCAATTTTGCCAGCACTACTTGTTGAAGATGCTACCTTTCCTCCCTTGTGTGTTCTTAGCACCTTCATTGAATATCAGGTGGCTGAAATTATATGAACTCCCATTCTCAATAGCCTCAAAAAAATAAAATAAACCTACCCAAAGACATTAAAGACCTCTACAATAACAATTTCAAAACTCTAAATGAAAGAGATAGAGGAAGACACTAGGAGATGGAAAGACCTACCATGCTCAAGGATTGGTTGAATCAATATTGTGAAAATGATCATCTTACCAAAAGCAATTTAGAGTTATTATTGAAAGATGTGTATTCAGTACTGTCATTTTAATCTGTTTGTGTGCCTGGTTCTATTTTGTTTCCATAATTAAATCTTCAGTTTTTTCTCTAGCCTCTTGGGTATGTTCACTCCTTTCTTCAGAATTTTGTAATGCTTTAAGTAATCTTTGTAGGGCTGGTTTGGTGGGCATGTACTCTTTCAAATTATTCATATCACAGTAATTTTTTTTCTTTCCCCTTCAGTTATGATAGAAAATTTTGCTGAGTGAAGTATTCTGGGTTGACAGCTATGGTCATTTAGATCTAGGAATCCTTTGTTCCAGGCTCTTCTGGTTTTCATAGTTTTCTTTGAAATGTCACCTCTAATTCTAATGGGCTTTCCATTATATGTAATTTTTTTCTCTAGCAGCTTTCTGTACACTCTATTCTGTAGAGTTGTGTTTTTACTATGACATGTCATGGAGAATTTCTGCTCTGCTCCTGTCTAATTGGAGTTCTGTGTGTTTCTTGTATCTGAATAGGTATGTCTTTCTTTAATTTGGGGAAGTTTTATAATCCTGTTGAAGATCTGGTCAATATTGGCCTGAAATTCTTCTCCTTCTTCTATGCCTATGATGTGTAGATTTGGTGTTTGCATGATGTCCCACAGTTCCATCATATTCCATTCCTGTGTTTTTTAAGTTTATCACATTCTTTGCCTGAGTGGTCCAGTTTTTCAACTTTGTGTTCCAGTCTTGATATTCTGTTTTCTATTTCATTCATTCTGTTTGTGAGGCTTTCTCTTGCCATTTCAAATTGAATTATTGAATTTGTTTAATTTCATCTTTCTTTCAGCTTGAGTTTTCTTCAATATTTCTAGCTCTTTTGTGAAATCACTTTTAAAGTCCTGTATTGGTTTTGTGATTTCATTCATCTGTATATTTATATTTTGTCAAGCTACCCTGATCACCAACAGGAAGAGAAGTTTCCTTGCCTGCCAGTTTTTTTTGTTGTTGTTGTTATATAGCCTTCAGTTATATACCTGCGTGCACACACACACACACACACAGAGAGAGAGAGAGAGATACACATGTATTTGTTTATATATAATCTATTTTATGTATTTTCAGTAGTTTTTTTAAAAATATTTTTTATTTATTATTTGTTAATTATATTTTATGTGCATGCATTTAAGTGCACTCATGTCATGCAATGCCCAAGGAAGTCAGAAAAGGACGTTGAATCCCCTTGAACTTGAGTTTCAGGCGTTTGTAAGCCACCATGTGAGTGCTGGTAATCAAATGCAGATCCTCTGCAAGAGTAGCCAGTTTTCTTAATTGCTGAGCCTCTAGTTCTCTGTACCCTTTTGAACTAATGCATATCACTTTGGTTTTTCACAACATGTGTTATTTATCTCTCCGCTCTCCATCTCTAAAAGTACCCAATTAAACTATCTTTCATTTTCCCCATTTCCCTTTTTAACATCTGTCTTCTATTATCCCCCTCTCTCAAGCCCCCCCATCCCTGTTAACCCCATGTTTTATTGACACCTCCCTGACATCTCCAGTTACATCAGGATATATAATCATATCAAAAGATTTGGAGCTAAAACCCAAAAATGAGAGAGAGCATACTTTTTTTTTGTTTTTCTGTTCTATATTACTTGATTTAGCATCAAATCTTCTATTTCTACCCATTTACCTGCAAATTCATGATTTAATCTTTCTTTACTGGTGAGTAGGAATCCATTGTGTAAAAATACCATGGTTTCATTTTCCATTCACCAGCTGAACTGCATTTAAGTTGTTTTCATTTCCCAGCTATTGTGAAAAGAGCAACAACAAACACGTATGATTAAGTATCTCTGTAGTAGGATACTGAGTCCTTTGAGTATATGCCAAAGAGTAGTATAGCTGCATTATGTGGAAGATTGATTTTTAGGTTTTTTTAAAGTGTTTCACACTGATTTCCATAGTGGTTGTACAAGTTTGTCACCCCATCAACAATGAATGAGGAGTCCACTTCCCCCAAATCTTTGGCAGCATTTGGTATCATTTGTTCTCTTCATCTTATTGGCTCTGACTGGGATAAGATGAAATCTTAAAGCAGTTTTAATTTGCATTTCCATAATTACTCAGGATGCTGGACAGTTTTTAAGGTATTTCTTAGCCGGTTTTATTTCTTCTTTTGAAATATCTGTTCAAATGTACAGCCAATTTTTTTTAATTGGGTCATTTGTTTTCTTGATTCTTTGTTTCCTGAGTTCTTTATGTATTCTGAATAATAATCCCCTATCAGAACGGAACAATTTTTTCCACTCTGTGGGTTTCCTCTTCACATGAATGGTTGTTTTCTTTATTGTACAAAATCATTTTATTTTTAGGAGGTCCCATTTGACCATTGTTAACCTTAATTCCTGAACAGCTGAAGTCTGAATCAGAAATTCCTTTCCTGCAACATTTCAAGTTTCACTTTGAGATCTTTGATACATTTAGAGTTGTTTTTGTGCAGGGTGATAGATATGGTTCTAATTTCATTCTTCTTACATGTGGAAATCCAGTTCTGTCAAAATATGTCTTTCCTCCAGTGTGCATTCTTTGCACCTTTGTCAAATATCAGGTGACCGAAATTATGTGCACTCATATTTCAGTCTTCTGTTTTGTTCTGTTTTTCTGTTTTTTAATCAGTTTTTCTATCAATTCCATGATGTTTTGACAATATCTCTATAGTACAGTTTGAAATATGCTATGTTAAAACTTCCAGCATTGCTCTTTTTACTTTGGACTGTTTTGGCTCTCCAGGGTCATTTGGTGATTCCGTATATATTTTAGCTTTTTTTTTTTCTATTCCTTTAAAGAATGTCATGGGGATGAAATTGGTGTTGCATTCACTCTTTAAATTCCTTTTGGTAGGATGTTCTTTTTTTTTCTTTCTTCCTCTCTCTCAATAGATGATGATGATAGATAGATAGATAGATAGATAGATAGATAGATAGA
>NW_008357641.1:246827-247795 GCF_000622305.1 Nannospalax galili
ATAGATGATAGATGATAGATAGATGATAGCTAGATAAATGATAGATAGATGATAGATAGATAGATAGATGGTAGATAGACAGTTGATAGATAAGATAGAGATAGATGATAGAGAAGATAGATAGATGATATAGATATATAGATATTTACATATATATAAAAGACACGTAAAGTATTCTCTTATAATGTTTTGGATTACTTTGCTGTCCATTATAGTATTTCCCCCTTTGTCTCTGATGTCCTTGATTTGGATTTGTTCTTTCTGTCAGATACCATTCAGATTCATTTGTTTTTGTTGTTGCTGTTGTTGTTGTTGTTGTTTTCTTCATTTTGTTTCTATCTCTCTGATTTTTCTTATTTCTTCTCATCTGCTGGGGTTGGGTATGATTTGTTCTTATTTCTTCAGATTCTTGAATTGTACCATCAAGTCATTTATTTGGTCTCATTCTTATTTTTAATGTAGGTGCTTAGAGCTATAAACTGCCCTATTGGGGGTGTGTTTAATGTGGCCAAGAAGTTTTGTTGTGTTGTGATTTCATTTATATTTAGTTCCAAGAATATTTTTTTTCTTGATTTCTTCTTTGACCCACCCATTCATCATACAAGAGTGTATTATTTAATCCCCATGAATTCATGTTACCAGACCTTCTTTGTTGATGGCTTTTAGCTTTATTGCATTGTTGTCCAATAGAATACATGAAATTATTTTAATTTTTTGTATTGGTTGATGTTTGTGCTCCAGAATGTGGTCTCTTTTAGAGAAATTTCCATGGGCCACTTAGTAGAATATGTTTTCTTTGGTGATTGGGTGAACTATTCCATGGATGTCTGTTAGGTCTATTTGATATATGATATTATTTAATTTAAATGTGTCTCTGTTAACTCTTTGCCCTATTGACCTATCTAATAGAGACAGTGGGTTATTGAAGTCCCCTACTATTAATGAGTTGGGGTTAATTTGGGTCTTAA
>NW_008357641.1:247890-300340 GCF_000622305.1 Nannospalax galili
ATATATATATAATTCTTGACTGTAATATCTTCTTGCTCAATTGTTCCCTTGATCAGAATGAGGTGACATTTTTAGTTCTTCTGATTATTTTTTGGTTGAAGTCTATTTTGTTAGAACAGCAATGTCTTTTTGTTTCTTGGTAACATCTGCTTGAAATGTTTTTAACATCTTTCACCCTAAGGTGGTGCCTAGCCTTGTAGGTAAGATAAGTTTCTTGTAGAAAAAAAAAAGATGGATTTTGTTTCTCAATTCATTAAACTAACCTGTGTTTTTTTAATGGAGAGTTGTGGCCACTGATACTTAAAGTCATTATTGAAAGAAATACACTGCTTACTGTCATTTTATTTTCTGTTTGTTGCCTTAGACATATTTGGGGTTTCTGTAATTGTACTTTAATTTTTTTCTTTCTGTATGTAGCCTTTTCCATATGGTCATTCCTTTCTTCAGTACTTTGTTTTGTTTCCAATATTCTCTGTGGGTCTGGTATTGTGGACAGGATTTCTTTCATATAAAATTTTATTTTTTCCTTTGACTCTTATAGACAGTTTGGCTAGGTAAAGTAGTCTGTGTTGGTATCTATGATCATTTAGACCTTGAAGTACTTCAGGCTTTGATAGTTTGCATTGAAAACTCTTCTGTAATTCTGATGGATATTCCTATATACATACCTTGTTGTTTTCTCTAGCAGCTTTCCATATCCTCTCTTTGTTTCGTACATTTAATTTTTTTACTATGATATGTCATAGGTAGTGTCTTTTCTGGTCCTGTATATTAGACATTCTGTGTGTGTCTTGTATGGCTATTTTTTTCCTCAATTTGGGTAAGTTTTCTTTTATAATCCTGTTGAAGATCTAGTCAATGCCATTGATCTGAGATTTTTCTCCTTCCTTTATGCCTATGATATGTAAATTTGGTCTTTTCAAGGTGTCCTATAGTTCCTGCATATTCCATTCCTGTGTTTTCAAAATTTTTTCATATTCTTTGCATAAGTGGTCCAATTATCCAACTTTGTCTTCCAGTTTTTATGTTTCATCTTCTATTTGATTTTTGTTGTCAAGACATTCTTATGTCATTTCAAATTAGTTTATTAGACTTTTTAATTCCATCTTAATTTAAGCTTTTCTTCAATGTTTCTATCTTTTATGAATTCGCCACTCAAGTCCTGAATTGCCTTCGACATTTAATTTAGCTGTATATTTATATTTTTTTGAGCTTCAGTCAGGAGTTTATTCCTGTCTTCTGTGAGTTTTTTTAATTGTGTGTTCTTTAAAATACTTTATTTGATCATGTTCATGATTCTTCTCTTAAGTTCTGTGTCCTGATGTTCATCTTGGAAGTTCTTTGTAGAACACTTCTATAAGACTGGTGGGATTTAGTGGGAACATATCATCTTGGTTTTTCATATTATTTGGGGGGGGGGAGGTGCATGTTACCTGGGCATGTGGACTTCTTTCCTGTCTGTGTGTGTGATATGAAATCTACCTTTGTTGAGTTCAAGTTTGTTTCTGTTTTTATTATTGTAGCTTAGTTGCTTTTTGATCAAGTATGAATAGTTTGTTGGTCTGTGCTTCAGGTTCTCACTTTTGATTTTTCATTGGAGGGTCAGGATGGTTCCAGGCTTGTGTTAAGTGATGTAGTACGTGAAGTGAACAATCGCTTTTAGTACTGTAAGTGTGAAGATGGAGGTCGAAGCAAGTTGGACAAGTCTTACCTAGCTGACCTAGTCTGGAGGTGGATTAGAGATTTCCAGGTCTAATTCTATAGTCAGAAGATTAGCTCAGCAGGGATTTGCTGGGCTCACCAGCTGCTGTTTCATGCTCAAGATAGTCAGGAGCTCTCCAGCAACATGAGCCAGCCTAGTCCCAGAGCAGGAAGATGTCTACCCAGTTTGTGTTTCTGACTAACTAAACAGAATAGATAGGAGCCCTGGAACAACAGGATCCTGACCTAGTCCTGGAGCAAGAAGATGGAGACTGAGTGGGCAGGTTCTAACTAGCTATGCAGGGCAAATGAGAGGCCTGGTAGAGCATATTCCTAGCCTAATCCTAGAGCAGGAAGATGGTAATGAAGTGGGCGGGTTCTTACAAGGTAGGCAGGGTACATTGGAGCCATGGGATAGTGCTATCCTGGCTTCTTACCTGAGCAGGGTGATGGCTTTGCCTGTCTTTGATTAGAGAATTGATACTATTAACTTTCAGAGTTATTACCAAAAGATGTATTTTAATTCCTGCCATTTTTTCTTTTGTGAAATACTTGGTAATTTCTTATTCCTAATTTAATATTTTACTGTTCTAGTGCAAATTATTCTTTCCCTTGACCTCATAAATGTGTTTATCTTTCTCTTCAACATGTAGAATTCCTTGTACTATCATCTGTAATACTGGATTAGTGGACATGAAATCTGTAGTCTGTAATTATCATGAAAAGTTTTTCAATTACTAAACACAGCTTTGGTGGCTATCATAACCTTGAGAGGGATGTCGTATACTATTTCATGACTGTCAAGTCTTTAGAGTTTCTTTTGAGAAATCTGCTATTATTCTGATAGGTTTGACTCTTGGTGATTCTCTTGTGTAGATTTCAATAATTTTTATTTGCTAGTATGTATTTTAACTATAATATAAAATATGAGGTTTTTTTCTAGTCTAACATCCTATATATTACTTGGATATAAATTTTCACCCTTCACTATGCTTGGGAAATTTTATATTATGACTTTACTGAATATATTTTTAAGTCTTTGGCTTGTGCTACTTCTTATGTGCCAATGATTCCACAAATGGTTTTTTTAAATTTTGCTCTATAGATCTTTTGTGTCCTGTTCATACTTTCATATTTTTATCACTGTCATTGCTTGAATATATACATTATCTACCTTTTCCTGAATCTCAGTAGCCTCCACTTGATCCACTTGACTGGTGAGACTTTACACTGAGTTCCTTATTTTCCAGATTATTTCATTTCTAAATTTTCAATGTAAGTTTCCAATATTTCTGTTTGTTATATTTCTCTTTCATATTTGTCTATTTATTGCTTTCTTTCTGATTTTTGTTGTTTTTAACTTCATTCAAGAATTTATTCATGTACTTTGCAATTTTGTTTTTTGTACATTCTTATAATCATTCTTTTCAGTTTGGTGCCATTCATCTCATTAGAATCCATTACCATGGAATTAGTAAATTTGGAGAAGTCATGTTAATTAGGCTTTTTATGATTCTTGTATTTTTACAAATTATTTGTTGTTGTTAATATGTGTACATATGTGGGCAGGGGCATGCATGCCGTGGTGTGCATGTAGAGTGCAGAGAACAATTTTGTGGCATTACTTCTCTCCTTCCATCTTTACATGGTTTCTGAAGATCCAACTTGGGTTGACATGCTTATTCAGTAAGTGCCTTTACATAATAAACAATATCACTACGCCAGTTCTTGTGTTGCTACACTGGAACTGTCATGCAAGAGAATAGATATTTTTAATTTTTTTCAATCATCTATATTATTTCCATTGATATCTTTGCAGTGTTCAAGTAGGACTAGTCTCTAATAAGGCTGATGGAATGTAGCCCAGTAGCCTTAGCTCATGTGCTCAGGCCACTGGGCTGTATTTTCAGCACCACTCTAACAATAAAATGGAAACTGTAATGCCCTCCCGACAATTGGTGGATAGGGCCATTATGAAGTACACTAACAACCAGTGTGTCCAATGGAGAGTACAGTGTTTACAAGAAATTTAGTACTTTGTGAGAAAGTCAATAGACAAGGTTAGGACAGTGTCAGGGCTTTGTTTGAAAATGTGAGGAAAAGGCAGACTCAAGTTTGATCAGATCAATTGATAGAATATTGGAATCTCAATATATTGATTCAAATGATTATAGAGACACATGCACAGTGTAGCTTCATAATATAGTATTATTTGTCCTAGCAATAGCTAAGTTGACCCTTCAGATTCAGTCAGGAGTTAATTTATAGCTGGGGCTAAGGTTAAGTTTAAGGTTAAGGATAGGGCTAGTATTAGGGTTACAATTAGGGCTAAGGTTAGGGTTAGAGTTAAGTTTAAGGTTCAGCTTAGATATAGAGTTAGTGCTAGTGCCAGTGCTAGTGCTAGTGCTAAGGTAGGTCTAGGACCCGGTTGTACCTTGTTCTAGTTCTAGGGCCAGGTTTAACGTTAGGGTTAGCACAAGGCTTAGGGCAAGGATTAGGGTCAGAGTTATGCTTAACCTTAGGGGAGGGTTAAGATCAGTGTTACCATTCAGGCTAGACATAATTAATATTGGGTGCTAGGGTTAGTGTTAGTGTCAGAGTTAGATTTAGGATCAGGGTTGGGACTGGAGTTTGATTTGGGTTGAAGTAAAGTTTAAGGTTAGGATTAGGACTCACTGTAAATTTTGGGATTAGTGTTAATGTTAGAACAACTCTAGGTATTATGCTTAGTGTTGCTGTTAGGTTTAGTTTTTATGATTAGTGTTTGGGTTGTTTTAGATTAGGGTTATTACTAGTGCTATGTATAGGTCTTGTACTGGGTTTGGCATAGACCTATGGATATGACTGAGGCTAGGGTTATGTGTAGGGTTAGGGTTAAGACTAGGCTTTAGGTTAGGATAGGGGTTAGAGCTAGATAGACTTAGGCACAAAGGTAGGTTTAGGGTTAGAGTTAGGGTTAGGGTTAAGGTTAGGGTTAGGGTTAGGGTTAAGATTAGGACTAGGCATAGGGCTAGGGATAAATTTAGAGTTCAGGTTAGGGATGGGCTATGTAAGGGGTATGTTCAGGGTTAGGATTTGGTTTAGAGATATGTTTAATGTTTGTATTAGTGTTACAGTTAGGTGTTATGGATATTATCACCATTAGTGTTAGTGTTTGTCAGTGTTAGGGTTAGGGTTAAAGTTTAGGTTTAGGCTTAAGTTTAGGGTTATCAGGTATGGATATGGCTATGTGTAGCAGGAGGCCTCCAAAGATGGCGCAGACTCAAAGCCCTGGGATTCAGCAAGAATTCACTTCACTTCTTGGTCCACAAATAGCCGCCAAAAGGAGCCCACTCCTCCATACCCTGCTTGCGAGTCCAGTGACTGCTGACAAGCTGCATGGCACAGACCAATCAGAAAATGATACACTGACTAAAGGGACTTCGGGGTGGAGAAAAGGGAAATATAAGGCCTGCCCCCTCCTGCATTAAACAAGCCTGCAGCACCTCGCCTAGTGCTTGCTTCTACCCAACTCCTGGGGTCTGTGTGTTGTGACTCCACGCTTCTTGCTCCCCTAATCAGCAGGGGACCCGATCCAGGTTAGGGTCTTCACAGCTGGCCTGAGGAGAACCTGCAACAGCTATGGTTAGGGTAAAGGTTTAGGTTTGGGGATAAGATTAGGGCTAGAGTTCGAGCTAAGGTTATTGTTAGGGTTAGGGTCCAGGATAAAACTGTTTAGTGCTAGGATTAGGGTTGGATTTATGATATTTGGGGGTTGGGCTAGGGTTATTTTAGGGATGAGGTTAGAAAAAGGATTAGGATTAGGGTGGGAATTATTCCAAGTGTAGGTTTAGGGTTGGGGTTGGGTTAGGTATAGTTTTATAATAAACTTGTGGGTTGCAGTTAGTTGTACTATTAGGGTTAGCAGTTAGGGTTAGGGTTAGTGATAGTTTTACAATAAAATTCAGTGTTAGGGTTAGGAATTTGGGTTTGAGTTAGAATTAGCATTAGTGTTAGATTTAGGTTTATGGTTGTGAATTTGTTAAGGTTTAAGTGTAAGGTTACATTTATTGCTGAAGCTAGGACCTCAGCTAAGGCTAAGGTTAGGGTTAGTGTTAGAGTTAGAGCTAAAACTTCTATTAAGGATAGGACTAACTAGTACTAGAGCTAGTGTTAAGACTAGATTTAGGTATAGGGATAGGGTTAGGACTCGTGTTAGGTTTAGGTTTAGGTTTAGGGTTAGCACTAAGGTTAGGTTAAGGACTAGGATAAAGGTGAGGGTTAGGGTAGGCATAGGTCTGCATTTAGTGCTTTAGTAAGTGTTAAATAAGGTTCTGGTACTGTAAACCTATCCAAATACACATAGCTGGAGAGGTCATAGATTTTAAAGAAACCCCCAAGGCTCTCATATCACTAGATAAATGTAATTTCCTGCTATGTGCAAAATACGGATCCTTAAATTTACAGATAAGAATCCCAGTCACCACCCATCAAAGTAGCTTCTTTTTCAACAGACAGAAATTATTACAAAGTTATGCCACTAGTCACACACAGAGATTCTCCGTGAAGTGCCCAAGCCCAAGTGGTACAGCTGGGATGCAACCTCTATACCTAAGACTCATGGAACATAGCACAAGGGATGAAGAGAACACTAACGCATCTTTCAGTTCTCATCAGTGAAGCTCCCTCATATAACAGAGGACCATGAACACAAAAGGCCACAAATGGCCAAAACACAGAGAATAAGAGTTGGCAAAGTGTGGGTCCTTGGACAGGACTCCTATATTGAGGTCCACGCACCCAGATCTCAGGGACCATTGCAGAAGAGGGGGTGGAAAGATTGTAAGAGCCAGGGAGGAGGTGCATGACAGTATGGAAATAGTCCTATGGGAGCCTGAATCCCTTTTATACAAACCTACAGCAATGGTGTCAGCATGCACAAGACCCACGCAAACTTAAGCAGACAAAAACCCAGCACAGAACTGTGGAAATGAACAGCAAGCTCCAATCTTAGTCAAAGAATTATTGGCAGCTGATTACTGCTGGATGAGGAAGACCTGATCTTTAAGGGGTAGACTCTAGATAGACTGACTAAACCCCGATGGATGAACCTGCACTGAGGAACATCTTGGGACATATATATAATAGGCCTTAATACAAATGAAAGAATGTATGAACTCAAGTGTTCATGTGGGGGGGGGCTATGGGAGGGTGCCAAAACAGAAGGGGGAAAGGAGTGAAAAGATGATTTTATGCATGAAATAAACAAAAAATTCAATGAAATTAAAAAAATAAAAGGCAAAAACGGAAAAACGTTTAGGATTAGGGGATACCGTTGGGATTAGTGTTCAGATGAGGATTTAAGTTTAGTTTTAGTTTAGGATTAGTGTTAGAATTACGTTTATGGATAAGGTTAGTGTTAGGGACAGGGTTAGTGCTAGGGTTTTGCTTTGTCATGTTGCGGTTTAGGGTTATACTTTGGGTTAGTGTTATATTTCATGTAAGGGTAAGAGTTAGAACTAGACTTAGGGTTAGAGCTAGGTTTAAGGCAATGGCTAGAGTTAAATTAGATTTAGGGCTGAGTTATTGCTAGGATAAGGATTGGAATTAGTTTTAGGGTTATGATTATGGCTAGGAATAGGACTAGGTATAGGATAAGTAATATGCCTAGGGTTAGGGATAGGGTTAGGTGTTTGTGATTAGCATTAGTGTTAAATTTAGGGTTATTGTTAGGGTTTAGTGTTTAGTGTTGATGCTAATTTTAAGTTTAGCGTTAGGGTTAGACTTAGTGATTGGTTCAGGGTTAAGGTTAGTGCTAGGACTAGAGCTATTGTTAGGACTAAGGTTAGGATTAGGGTTAGGATTATGGACTTGAAAGGCTTTAGGTTAAGGACTAAGTTTAGATTTAAGGTTATTGTTAGGGATATGGTTATGATTAGTGTTTGGGGTAGGGTGAGGTTTAGGACTATGGTTTAGGATTGGGGTTATGTATAGCATTACAATTATGGTTGGGCTGGGGTTTGTAGTTTTGTTGGTCTTAAGGTTAGATTTAGCATTAAGGCTAGGGTTTAGTGTTAGTGTTAGGGTTATGGCTAAGGATAAGATTATCTTTGTGGTATAGTTATGTTTAGGGTTAGGATTAGGGGTTTCTATATTCCCAGGGCGATTATTAGGGAAAGGACAGGACTAGGGTTAGGGTTCAGACAAAGGCTAGGGCTCGGGTTAAGATTAGGATTAGGGTTAAGGCTAGTTTTAGGGCTATGTGTAGGGTAAGGGATATAGGTAGAAGGGTTGGGATAGAAATAGGTTGAAGATTTGGTTTAGGAGTATATTCAGTTAGAGGGCCATGTTAGGATGGAGAGTAGTGTTAGTGTCGGGATTAAGGTTAGGTCTAAGGCTAGATTTAGGGTTAGGGGTTTGATTAGGTTTAGGTTTAGGATTAGAGTTAGTGTTAGGATTAGAGTTTGGTGTTATTGTTAGAGTTACTAGTAGGGCTAGTGTTTATGGTTAGAGTTAGTGTTAGTGATAGGATTAAGGTTAGGTTTATGCTTAATGTTAGTGTTAACTTTAGGTTTAGGGTTAGGGTTATATCTTGGGTTAGGGCTAGGGCTAGTACTAGGTCTAAGTATAGGTCTAGTGTTAAATTTAGGGTTATGGTTAGGGATAAGGTTAATTCTAGTGGTGGGGCTGGGGTAGGGTTATTATTAGTTTTAGGATTGCTAGTTTTAGGACTTTGCCTAGGACAAGAGTTAGTGCTTGAACTAAGCTTAGTGCTAGGTTTAGATAGTATTAGAGTAGGGTTAGTGCTACATTTTCAAAACAGATTTTGGGCTAGGATTAGAGCTAGGATTAGGGTCATGACTGGGGTTAAGGCTAGGGTTAGGGTTAGAAATGGATTAGGGTTTGGATTAGGGTTGCTTACTGATAAGGGTTATGTATAGTGTTAGGGTTTAGGTTAGAGCTAGGGTAAGTGGAAGTGATAAATTTAAGTTCAAGGATTGTGTTAGTGATGGTATTAGGTTAAAGTTAAGGTTAATGTTAGGTATAGGTTAAGGTTTAGGGTTACACATGTATCTTTGGTTAAGTCTAGAGACAGAGTTACATGTGTATCTTTGGTTAGGTCTAGAGAAAAGGTGATATATTAAGTCTAAGTTGGGGCAAAGTTTATGCTTAGGGTTAAAGGCAGAGGTAGGGGTAGGGTTAGGGTTGTGGTTAGTGTTAGAATTAGTGTTAGCAGTTCATGTTAGGGGTTAGGGTAAGAATTAGATTTATGGTTAATGTATGGCTATGGTCAGGGCAAGGTTTATGTCTAGTTTTTGGGTAGATTTAGGATTAGATTTAAGGCAGGATTATAATTAGTATTAGGGTTTAGGATGAAGTTTAGTGTTATTTTCGGGGTCTGCACAAGGTTTAGGGTTAGGTTGAGATCAGGGGTTAGGATTCTGGCTAGGATAAGTACTAATGTTAGGATAAGATCTGCTATTTATAGGGCTAGGGTGAAGCTTAGAGTTAGGGTTAGGGCCATTGCTGGGGATGAAATAAGGGCTAGGTTTAGAGAAAATTTTAGAGTTAGGGTTAGTGCTAGAATTAAATTAGGGTTAGGATTACATTTTCAGTTAGATTTAATGGTAAGAATTAAGGCTAGTGTTGAGTTTAGGATTAGGGTTACAATAGAAGGTTAGAATTGATATTGTTTGGGGTTGAGATTGGTGTAAGGGTTAAGGTTTGAGGTGTAAATTTAAGATAGTGTTAACATTAGGTCTAGGGCTAGGGCTAGGACTAGGGTATGGGTTTAAGTTAAAGTTAGGATTAAGTACAGGATTAGAGTAAGTATTAGGTTTAGGCTTAAATTTAGGACTGGGGTTATGCCTAGGGTTGGGTTAAATTTGGGGTTAAGTTTAGAGATAGGATTAGAACTAGAGTTAAGACCAAGGTGTTAGATATTATGTTAGGCTTAGTTTTAAGTTTAAGTTTAGGATTAGGGAAAGGATTAAGTTTAGGTTTAGGGATATAGTTAAAATTATCATTAGGGTTATAATTAATTGTTAATGTTAGGTTAGGGTTAGTGTTAGGTTTATACTTAAAGTTAAAATTTTGGTTATCATTATGGTTATGGCTATGATGAATGCTAGTGCTCTGGCTTGGAATAGGCTTAAAATTAAGTTTAGGGTAGAGTTAGGGCTGGGGTTAGGGCCGTAGTTAGAGAGTAGAATAAAGGTTAAGATTAGGGTTAGTATTAGGGCTTAGGGAATTTTTAGGGTTAGTGTTTGAGTTAGGGCTAAGGATAGTTTTAGGGTTAATGTTAGGGTTAGTATTATGGTTGAAGGTTAGGGATAGTATTATTGTTAGGATTAGAGTTCACTTTAGAATTAGTGTAAGGTTTAGGGATAGTATTAGGCTTGAGGCTTGGGCTAGGGTTAGTAGTAAGTATAGGATTAGAGTTAAGGTTATGGATAGGGCTAGGACTAAAATTTAGGATTAAGGCATTAGATTTAGATTTAAGGCTAGGGTTGATGTTAGGGTTAATGTTATGGTTAGGTGTAGGGTGAGCAATAGGTTTAAAATTATTATTAGAATTGAGGTTTGGGTTAAGATTAGGGCTAGGTTTAGGTTTAGTGCTAGAATTAGTGTTGTCATTAGGGTTATGGGTAGTGAGAGGATTAGAATTAGGTTTCAGATTAGGATTACATTTAGGGTTGGGGTTAGATCTAGGGTTAAAATCAGAGTTAGGGTTGGGTTTGGAGATAAGGTTAATATTATAGTTATGATTAAAATTATGGTGTATTTGGTTAGTGTTATTATGGTAGGAGCTAATATGAAGTTTAGGCTTAGGTTAAAGTTAAAGGTATGTGTTAGTGTTAAGATGTAAGGATTTCAGTTAAATTTAGAATTAGTACTGTGTTTGGTGTTATGGTTAGGGATTGGATTAGGATAAGGGTTAAGGTTAGTATCAGGATTAGGGTTTGTGTTAGGGTTGAGGGTTAGTGTTATAGATAGGTTTAGTTTTATGTTTAGGGCTATGTTTGAGGCTAGAGGTAGGTTAAAATTCAAGTTAGGACTAGGGGGTCTTGGTAGTTTTAATGTTAATGATATGGTCAGGTTAGGGACACATTTAGAGGAGGGGTAAGGTTTATACATAGGGTTATGACTAGGGATAGAGCATGGGTTAATTTTAGGGTCAGGGTTTGGGTTAAGTTTAGGGATAGAGTCAGGTTTGGGTTTAGGGTTATAGATTGGCCTGGGATATGGTTAAGGGTTAAAGTCAGAGTTAGGGCTATGGTTATAGCTAGGGTTAGTTTAGGGTTCCATTAACGTTAGGTTTAGTGCTAGGTATAGGGCAAGGGATAGGGTTAGGGCTAGGGCTAGGCTTAATGTTTAGGATTAAAGATAAGGTTAGGACTAGGTTTAGGGTTATGGTTAGTCTGAGGTTTAAGAAAATGTATTTGGTTTAGAGTTAGGGTTACTGTAAATGGTAAGGTGCTAGGATTAGATTTAGGGTTAGGGTTAATATGGGTTGGATGAGGATTAGGCTTAGGGATAGGACTAGGGATAGAGTAATGTTTAGGGTTAGGGTTAGGTTTATGTCTAGGGTTAGGGTTGGGGCTCTGGATAGATTTATTTGTCAACTTGACACACCTGAGTAGAAAGAACTTCAAGTGAGGAATTTCATCCATTGGATTGGTCTGAGTCCATTATCTGTGAGGCATTTTCTCCATTGTTGATTGGTTGGGAGAACTTTTCTTGTTGTGAGTGGTGCCACCCTTGGCAGGAGGTCCTGTGTTGTATAAGAACAGAGGCTGAGCACAATCCTGATGATCAAACCAGTATATTGTGTTCTTCCATGTTCTGTGCTTCAGTTTTTGCTACCAGGTTCTTTCTCTGACTTCCATCAGTGATGAACTGTGACCTGGAAGATGTAAGGCAAATATACCCTTTCCTCCCCAGGTTGGTTTTGCTCAATGTTTTTGTCACAGCAATAGAAAGTAGCTAGGACAGTTAGGATAATATTAGGATTAGAGTTAGGGTTAAGTTTCAGTTTTAGGGTTCGGCAGAGGGATAGGTGTAAAATTAGTATTTGCATTAAATTGAGGGTTAAGATTAAGCTTCATGGTTAGTGTTAGGGTTGGGATTGCAGTTGGGCTAGGATTACGGGTAAGCCTAAGGCTAGGCCTATAGTTAAGGCTAGTTGGGGAAAGGATTAGGTTTAGGATTAGTTAGGTTTATAATTAGGGTTAGGGTTAGGGAAGAAGTTTGATTACGTTTAAGGCTAGAGTTAGGGTTTGCACTATGGTTAGGATTAGGCATTAGTATTAGTTTTAAAATTTATGTTTCATTTCAGAGTTATTCTTACAGTGGTTAGGATTAGGTTTAGGGTTAGGGCTACAGTTTAGTGTAGGGCTTGTTTTAGGATTAATGATAGTGTTAGGGTTAAGGCTATGGCTAGGTTTAGTGTTCAGATTACAGTTGCAGATAGATTAAGGGGTTGGTTTACAGTTAAGGGCAGGGTTAAATTTAGGGTTAGGGCTAGTGTTGGTGCTGCATTAAGATTTGATTACAGTTATGTTTAGGACTATGTTCAGCATTAGCATAGAATTATAGTTATGATTATAAATGTGGCTACTTAAGGATAGTGTTAGATTTAGGGTTTTGTTTAGGACTAGGGCTACTATAATCATTTGGGCTAGTGTTGAGATAGGGTTGGGGCTTGGATAAAGGCTAAGGCTAGGGATGGGTTTAAGGGTATGCTTAGTGCAAAGGTTAAGGTGAAATTTTGACTTAGTGTCTAAGGATAGGATTAAGATTAAGCTTAAATTTATGGTTAGGGTTAGGGATAGGTTCAGGGTTAGGGATAGGTATGGTTATAGGGCTAGGGTTTAGTTTAAGTTTCGTGCAAGACTAGGGTTAAGATTTGGATTTGTTTTAGCATTAAATCTGTTTAGAGCAAAGACTGGTTTTAGGGTTAAGGTTAGAAACAGATTTAGGGTTAGTGCTGGTGTTAGGAGTAATGTTAGCAGTTTGTGTTAAGGATTAGAGTTAGTATTAGTTTTGGTGTTGCTGTTATGGGTTAGGATTATATTAGTGTTATATTAGGGTTAGGTAAAGATTTGTGATCAGGGTTAGGGTAAGCTTTGGAGTTAGAGTAGTGTTTGGGAAAGGCTTATGTATTTAGCTAGAGTTAAGTTTAGGCTTAGTGATAGGGTTACTATTAGGAGTATGATTAGGTGTCAGGTTATGGTTAGAAATAGGATAAGGGCTGCATTAAGTTTTGGGTTAGATTTTGGGTTAGTTTTTGGCTTATGATTCAGATAAGGATTATTGGTGGGCTTTTGGTTAGTGATAGTGTTAGGATTATGGTTAATGTTAGGGTTAGGGCTAGGGCTAGTGTCTGTACTATAGCTAGGTCTAGCCCTAGGGCTAGTTTTAGGACTAAGGGTAGGTTTGTGTTAAAGTTAGGTTCATGTTATGGATAGGGTTAGGACTAAAGTTAGGTTTATGATTGGGGTCAGTGCTCAGTTAGGGCTAGAGCCATGACTAGAGTTAGGTCTAGGTTTTGGGTTAGTGTTAAGGCTTGGGCTAACAAGTTTGGGCTAGAGCTAAGGCTATAGTTAATTTTAGGGTTAATGTTACAGTCATGGTTAGGACAAGAGTTAAGTTTTTAAGTTTAGGGTCAGTTTAAGCCTAGGTTTAGGGGTGAGGTAATGGTTAGGTTGAGGGTTGAGGTTTAGAGATAAGATTAGTGTTAGGTTTAGTGACACGTTAAAACTAAATGTTAGGTTTAGGCCTGGGTTATATGTTGGCAAGGGCTAATGTTAGGATAAGAGCTAGTGCTGGGGTTGTGGTTACTATTATGGTTTGGTGACTGTTAGAGCTTTCATAAGGGTAAAATTTAGGTTTATGGTTGGTGATAGAGGTAGTATTAGTGTTGGGTTTAGGTTTAGGGTTAGATTTACAGTTAAGAACTGGATTTACCAGTCAAGCCCCTGTGGCAGGGGAGAATATAGGCCCCAATGGGAACTCACTGCAATTGCTTTGTTAGATGCAAAGGATACACCTGCTAAAGTACAGACCAAGCATTTCTGTTGACACGCATAAGTTAAGTTATTATAGCAGCCACTGTTTAGATGTTCTTGCTTCTTGCCTGTCTGTTTTTATAGTAGATAGAACCCCACTCAAACTGGCCCATGGAAAACAGATGATGCAGAGACCCAAAAATTCAGTGCCTTGTCACAATGGGAAGAAGATTGTCCCACACCTACCACCCCCTCCAAAGCTCAGGGACTTTTGCAGAAGAGGTTGGAAA
This sequence comes from Nannospalax galili, assembly GCF_000622305.1. Lineage (NCBI taxonomy): Eukaryota > Metazoa > Chordata > Mammalia > Rodentia > Spalacidae > Nannospalax > Nannospalax galili. The sequence continues at coordinate 261,872 of NW_008357641.1, forward strand.
AGAATGTAAGAGCTGGAGCAAGGGGTGGAGTATTAACTGGAAATGTCCTCCAACCACCATGTCAGCAAGCTATAGTCATACCTCCTTCCCACTCTCATCAAGGAGTTGAGAGGAGAGTCAGTTACCCCCCACCACCCAGTCAGTCGACCTTAGCTGCATTTGGGGGGAGAGGAAAAGGATATATAAGCTGAGAAAACCAAAAGCCACCTTTCTCACAATTTTGTGCAACTGTCGGGAGGTCACAGGATCTGTATTTGAGTGTGGACTTTACGGTACAGCCATAAATGTGGGGCACCCACTCTTCTGTAAATGAATCTTTAACTACCCTATGCTCTGTTAAAACAAAATAAATAAAATTTTAAAAATTAAATATAAGAAAATAAATACAGATTTTACATGTTGATTATCTCACAACTTTACCTAATTATTAGTTCTATGAAGGTTTTGTGGAGTCTTTAAAAATTTCTTTATGTAAGATTATGTTGGCAAATGGGGGAAATTTGATTTCTTCCTTTTCAATTAGATTCCTTGCTTTTCTATTTTCTAATTGTTCTAAAATTTCCAATACTATGGAGAACAGAACTGGTGGGAGTAGACATTCTTGTCTTGTTCTTGGTTTTAGAAAAGTTTTCCCAATTTTTCAACATTGAGTATGCTCAGTGTAGGTTTGTCATGCATGGTCTTTATTGTATTTAACATTCCTTCAATGTCTTATTTTCTGTGAATTTTTAATCATGAAAATATATTGAATTTTGTCAAAAAAAGAATTTGGGTTTAGTTTTGTGTTTAGGGTTAGAGTTAGGGTTTACAGTTAGTGTTAGAATTTAGGATTAGAGTTAGGTTAAGATTTAGAATGGGATGGGAGTGAGTGTTAAGGTTTAACTGTAAGGTTAGGGTTAGTGTCAGGGTTACATTAAGATTTAGTGTTAGGACTAGGGCTACATCTATGTTTAGGGCTAGAGTTAAGGCTAGCACTGTGTCTAGTGTTAATCTAAGTTCTAGGGCTAGGTCTAAGTATGCGGTAATGGTAAAGTTAGAGAGGGTTAGGTCTTGGGTAAGGGTGAGGACTAGAGTTAATATTAGTTAGGCTGGGGTTATGTCTATAGTTAGGGGCAGAGATTGGGTTAGGGTTAAGGTTAGAGTTAGTGTAGATTTAGGGTTGGGATTAGGGTTAGAGTAATAGGATAGGTTTAGATTTATGGCTATTGCCAGTGTTAGTGTCAGGCTTAGGTTTATGGATATGATTAAAATTATGGTTAGGATTAGGATTAGAGTTAGGTGCTGTAGTTACAGGTATGGGTTAGTGTTAGATTTACAGTTAGTGTTAGGGTTTGGGGTATGGTTTTAGTTAGGTATTGGGTTAATATTATAGTTAATGTTAATGTTAGTGCTGACATTAGGATTAGGGATAGAGTTAGGTTTAGGGCTAGGATTAAGTTTGGTTTAGTCTTGTGTTTAGAGTTAGAGTTAGGGTTTACAATTAATGTTAGAATTTAAGATTAGAATTAGGGTTAAGATTTAGAATGAGGTGGGAGTGTTAGGGGTTAAGTGTAGGGTTAGGGTTAGCATCAGGGTTACATTTAGGTTTAGTGTTAGGGCTAGGTCTACATCGATGTTAGGTTCACATTTAGGACAAGGGTTTAGATTAAGATTATGTTTAGGGCCAGCGTTAGGGCTACAGTAGTGTTAGGATTAGGGTTGTTGTTGAGACTGTTAGAATTAGTTTTAAGTATATTTTTAGGTTTATTTTTAGAGATAGGGTTAAGGACAGTGTTAAGGATTAAGATTATGTTAAGGACTATGGCTAGGTTTAGGGTTAGGGTTAGGGTTAGGGCTAGTGGGCTATATCAATAGATAGGATGATGTCTATGGCCATGGTCAGAGTTAAGGTTAAGGTGAGTGTTATGGCTTAGGTTAAAAACTAGGGTTATGTTTAGGTTTAGGGTTAAGGTTAGCCCCAGAGTTAAGGCTAGGTCTATGGTTAGTACTAGTGCTAGAGCTAGGGCTAGGGTTAAGTTTAGGATTAAGATTAGTAGTACATTTAGGCAAGGATTAGGGTAGGTTACAATATTATTAGTATTAGGGTTACACAGTACAGCTACGGTTAGGGTTAGAATTAAGGTTATCTTTAGAGTTAGGACCATGTGTAGGGCTGGGTTAGGGTTGGGGCTGGGGTTATGGGTAGGGTTAGTATTAGGATTAAAATTACTACTGTGGTTAGGGTTAATGTTAGAAGTTACAGTAGTGTTGGGTTTAGTGGTAAGGTTAGGGTTAGGATTAGGATTAGGATTAGGTTTACATTTAGCAGTGGATTTAGGTTTTGTAATAGAGTTTGGGGTAGGGCTAGTGGTTTAGATTAAGTTTAGGGTCATGGTTTTGCTTAGGACTGGGGTTACATTTAAGATGAAGTTTAGGATTAGGGATGGGGTTAGATTTAGCACTAAATATTAGATGTTAGGTTTAGCACTAGGGATAGGGTTTGGGTTAAGTATAAGGTTAGGATTTGGAGTAACAGAGTTAGGGTTAAAGTTGGGTTTAGAATGGGGTTAGGATTAGGGCTAGTGTTAATATTATGTTTAGGTTTACAGTTAGTGCTGGTGTTCGGTATTAGATTAGGGTTAGGATTAGCCTTAGTGTTGGAGTTAGGGTTATGGTTAGGTTAGGATGAGGTTTAAGTTTTATAGTTAGGGCTAGAAATGGAGTTTGACTAGGGTAGGACATGGCCAGGGTTAGTGTTAGAGGTGGGTCTCAGGTCTAGTGTTATGAGTCTAGTGTTATGGTAAGCATTAGGGTTAGGAATATTGTTAGGTTAGGTTTAGGGATAGGGTTAGTACTAGGGTTAAGATTAGGGTTACATTTAGGGTTAGGGTTAGTTGTAGGGTACACTGGCTAGGGTTAGTTCTAGCACTAGGGGTATGGCTTGATTTAAAAGTGTTAGGATGAGAGTAATAATGGATTTGGGTTATAATTAGGTTTAGGGTTAGAATTAGGGCTGGGGTTGGTACTAGTGTTAAAGTTTGGGATAAATTAGCACTACAGTTAAGCTTAGGGTTTGGGTTATGACTTAGGAATAGCATTAGTGTTAGCTTTCTGGTTAAGGTTAGAGTAAGAGCAATGATTATGGTTATGGTTAGCTTGTATGTTGGGTTAGAGTTGGTATTAGGATTAATGTTAGGGTAAGGGTTAGGGTTATTGGCTATGAATTAGATTTAGTTTGTAGGTTTAGGGAATAGACTTAGGGTTAAAGTTAGGGCTAGGGTTAGGACTAAAGTTAAGGTTAGGACAAAGTTTAATGTTAGAGATAGACTTATATTAGGGTTAGGTTTAATGTTAGGATTTGGGGGGGTAGGGCTATGGTGAGGTTGAGGATGAAGGATTATAACTAGTGTTAGGATTGTAGTTGTGATTGTGTTTATTTCTGGAATTAGTGTTAGGTTTCGGTTATAAACAGGGTTTAGTGTCTGTATTTGTATTAGGTAACAAGATTAGGTTTAAGATTAGGGTGAAGTTTAGTGTTGGGGTTAGTGCTGGGGTTTGGGTTTGGCTTAGGGCTAGAATTGTTAAATAATAAGTGGGGTTATGCTTATGGCTAAGTATAGGCTAGGTTTAGGTAAGGGTTAGGGTTAGGCTTAGGTGCTGGGTTATGTCTGTGGTTAGTGCTAGAGTTGGGATTAATGTTAGGCCTAAGGTAAAAACTTGGGTTATGGTTAAGTTAGGTTAGGTACTAGGACTATGGTTATAGTTATGGTTAGGATTAGTTTATGGCTGGGTTTAGGGCTAAGGCTAAGGCTAAGGTTAGGGTTAAGTTTATGACTACAGTTAGACCCAGGTTTAGAGTTAAGAATAGTGTTTGTTATGATTAGGACTGAAATTATGGCTTGGGTGAGGGCTAGGGTTAGTGGTTGGGTTAGGGGATAGGGTTGGGATTAAGGTTTAGGGTTTGAGTTAGGGTTGAAGTTTGGGTTTTGGTTACTTTTAGGGTTAATGTTAGGTTTAGTGTTAGAGTTCAAATTGGTATTAGGGCTAAGGCAACAGCTATGGTTAAGCACTTTTGGCTAAGTCTGGGCATAGGGCTAGAGTTAAGGCTATGATAAGGTATGGTTAGTATTTGGGTTAGTATTGGGGTTGGCATTAGTGTTATGGTTATGGACTGATGTTAAGGTTAGGTTTATGTTTGAATGCAGATTTGGCTTAGAATTAAGGTTAGTGTTAGGGTTATGGTTTGGATTAGGCTAGGATAGGGTTAGGGCTTGGATTGGTCTTGGGCTAGGACTACAGTTATACTTGGGTCTAGGGTTAGGATTAGGGTTAGTGTTATTATAGTGTTTAGGGTTAGAGTTAAGGTTCACTATTGATTTAAGGTTAGGATTAGGTTAGTTTTAATGTTAGATTTTTGGTTAGGGCTACCATAGTCATTGGGTTAGGTCTATGGTTAGATCTAGGTCTAGGTCTGGAGTATGGCTAAATATAGAGCTAGGGTTAGGTTTTGGGTTAAGGTTACAACTAAGATTAGGGATAAATTTAAAGCTTGGGGTAAGGAAAGGTTAAGGGTTAAGGTTTGTTCTAGTTTGCCTTCAATTTCTGTGACAAGACACTCTGACCAATACCAAGTAGGGGAGGGAAGGGTTTATTTGGCTTATATCTTCAGGGTCACAGTTCATCAGGGAGGCCAAGGATTCAGAAACTTAGGACAGGAACATGGAGGTGGGAGCTGAAGTACAGGCCATGAAGGAATGCTGCTTACTGGCTTGCTATCCTAGCCCATGCTCAGTCTGCTTTCTTATACAATACAGAACAACCTGCCCGGGGTGGGACTTCCCACAGTGGGCTGGGCCCTCCCGCATCACTCAAAAATCAAGAAAATACCCCAGAGATATGGCCATAGGCTAGTCCAATGGAGACAACTCTCCAATTGAGGCTCCCTCTACCCAGGTGTGTCAAGTTGACAACTAAAGTTATATAGCACAGTGTTTTAAATATGGTTAGTAATAGTCTAGGATTAAGGGCAAGTGTTAGTATTATGTATAGGGTTTAGGGTTTAGAGTTAAGAATAGAGGTAAGGATAGGGTTAAGTTTAGAGTTAAGGTGAAAACTACTTTTATGACTAGAGATATGGGTAGATTTGTGGGTGTTTAGGTTTATGGATGGTTTAGAGCTAGTACTTTGTTTAGAGTTAGGTTTAGAGTTAGAGATAGAATTAGGTTTAGGATTGGGCTTATGGTTAGTGTTAAGATAAGGAGCTGAAGTTATTTTTAGCATTAGGTTTAGCTTAAATGTTCAGCTTTATATTTAGGTTTTGTTTAGGTTTAGAACTAAGGCTTAGGGTTAGCAGTTTTGTTAAAGTTAGGGCTCTGAATTAGGGTTAGTAATAGAGTAAACTATGGATTAGTAATAAGGTTAGATTTAGGATTACTGTTACTATGTTTAGATTAGATTTAATGTAAGATTAGATTTAGGGCTGGGGCTATAGCTAAATTTAAGGATAAGGGCAGGGCTAGTGTTATGTTTAGGAGGAAGGTTCAGGTTTGTGTAGAAGACCAAGATGGCTGGACTTAGGACAACATGGGCCTAAACTTTTAAGATGAGGCTGCAGCTTCTGCTAAAGAACAAAGCACTGAGAACACTGTCTCATAGCCCTGTCATGCGGAACACAGCAATAACTAGCAGAAGGAAGCTAGCCAGGTTAAAAGTTTACAGTGCCCTTTGTTCTAGGAAAAAACATCTTGACTTCCTTGATCTAGAGGTGAAAGACAACATAATCAATAACATCAGGTGTGTGTAATTGAAATTAAGACATGTTAGTTAATAGCCCTGACACATTACCTTGTCTTGAACAAACCACCCTCTGCCCACACTAAAGGATTGAACAACCTGTGGGACACACTACATGATCACCCTTGGTCTTTTGTCTGGTTGAACCTTATGTACTCTGGACCCTGCATGTACCCACTAGCCCATCTTTTTGTATATAAACTACTGATTTGGAGAATAAAGTTGGCTTGCTGTAAAGAGACACAAGTCCCAGAATCTGATTACTGTCACAGAAGCAAGCATCCCCCACAAAACAAGGCAGAACAGGGTCTCTGCAGGTTTGGGTTAGATTAGGTATTGGGTTAATTTTTACAATGTCCTTTAGGTTGGTTTTTAGGATTAGTGTTAGGGTTAGGATTAAGGTTAGGATTCGTTTTAAGGTTAAGATTAGTGCTAGGCTTAATTTAAATTTAGAGTTATGGTGTTGTTAGAATTCAATCTAGGATCAGTGATAGGCAGGATTTGGATTCAGGGGCACAAATAGTGTTAGGGTTACAATTAGTGCTAGGGTTAGGGCAAGAATTAGGGTTAGAATTGGGTCTAGTGTTAAGTTTGCCATTAGGGTTTGGGTTAGTGTTGTGGTAAGAGTTAGGATGGGGTATAGGGATAGATTTAATATTACAGTTAGGATTCTGATTAGATTTAGAGTCATGGTTAGTTCCAGGGTTAGGTCTAGGGCTTGGATTGGGTCTAGGGCTGGGGCTAAGACTAGGCTTAGGGTTAAGATTATGTTTAGGGTTTGAGCTATGATGAAGGTGTGGTTAGTTTTAGGATTAGGATTTGCTTAAGGATAAGGCTGTAGTTAGTACTAGGGTTAAATAGTGTTTGTGTTAGGGTGAAGGACAGGGTTAACATTAGTTTAGAATAAAGATTATGTTTATGGTTAAGGTTAGGGGTTAGGGATAAATGTTATCAGTAAGGTTAAATTTAGGTTTAGGTTATGGTTAAGGAAAAGTTTAGGGTTAGGTTTAGGGGTTGCATTAGGAATAGTGGTATAATTAGGATAAGGATTAAGGTAAGGATTTTGTTTAGGATTATATCTAGGGTAGCACTAGCTCTAGGGCTAAGGTTAGGAGTAGGTTTAAGGTTAGGATTAGTGTTTAGGCCAAGTATAGGACTAGAGTTAGGGTTCAGATTAAGTTTAGGTTTAGGGTTGGTTTTGGGTTAGGGTTAGAGTAGGATTAGATTAAGGGTTAGGTTAGGGACAGAGTTAGGGTTAGCATTAATGGTTAGGAATTGTATTAGTGTTAGGGTTGGGTTACAGCTAGGGTTAGAGCTAGGGTTACAGCAATGGTTAGTGTTACATTGAGTGCTTGGTTTAGGTATAAATTTAAGATTCCATTTAATGTAAGGTTAGGTGTTATGTTTAGGAGTTTAGTGTTACATTGATGGTTAGGTTTGGGGTTAGGGTTTTGGTTGGGTATGGGATTGGAGTTAGGGTTAGGCATTATGGCTATGGCTAGGGTTATGGTTACAGCTATGTTTAGGGTGGATTTAGGGTTTAGAGTACTGCTGAATTGAATGCTAGGACTAGGGAAGGGGTGGGCCTGGAATAAGGATTAGAGAGAGGGCTAGTGCTAAACTTAAAGCTAGCATTAATTTTAAGGGTTACAGTTAGGGATACAGTTAGTGCAAGGGTTAGGGTAAGGCTATGATTAGGGTTAGGACTAGGAATAGGTTTAGGTTTAGGTTGAGGATTATGGCTAAGGTTAAGATTAAGGTTAGGGTTAGGGTTAGGGTTAGGGTTAGGGTCAGGGAAAACGATAGTTTTAGAGTTATTGTTAGAGCTGAAGCTAGGGTTAGCTCTTGCTCTAGGACTAGGATTTATGCTACTGTTAGGGGAAGGCTAGGGTTAAGTTTATGGTCAGGATTAGGGTTCATGTTAGTGCTATAATTAGTTCAGCCATTAGTGTTAGGGTTACTGTGAAGTCTAGGTTTATGTTTTGGTTTGGGGTTTATTCATAGGCATAGGTTTAAGATTAGGGTAGTGTTAGTGTTAGGTTTAGGATTTGGGGTTCTGGGTAGGATTTAAGATTAGGATTAACTTTAAGGTTAGGGTTGAGTTTGAAGTGTATTCAGATTGAGTGTAGGTAAGAATGGAGGTTAGGATAACAGGCTTTGGCTTGTGGGTTAGAGTTAGTGTGACATTTAGAATTAGGGATCACACTATGAATAGGTCATTGTTAGGGTAAGGTTTATGTTTAGGGTATGTGTTTAAGGTTTGTTTTAGGGTTACAGTTAGGGTTAGTGTTAAAGTCAGGGGTTAGATTTAAAATTAGATTTATGGTTAGGGTTTAATTATAGGGCTAAAGTTAAGGATTAGGATTAGAGTTAGTTAATAAAGTTAGTTAATTAGTTAGACTGGGATTAGGATTAGGATTAGGGTTAGATTTAAATTTGGGTTAGCTTTCGGGTTAGACTTAATGATCAACCAATAGGACTTGGCCTATTTTAAAGCTAGGACTAGGATCAAGTTTAGCATCAAGATTTGGGTTACCACTAGTGTTAGATCTAGGTTCATGTTTAGCTTCATTGTTGGTATTAGGTTTTACGGTAAGGGTTAGGTTTTGAGGTTTGGGCTAGTGTTAGGGTAAGGAGTTAAAGTTAAGTTTATAGTTATGGTTAGGATTTAGGATTGGGAGTAGGGTTAGTGTTGTTTAGCATTTTCTTGGTGTTGGGGTTGTGTTTGCTGTGTTTAGGGATATGATTGTGATTATGGTTAGGTTCAGATTTTAGGGTTATGGTTATGATTAATGTTTTGGTTAGGTTTAGATTTAGGGTTAGAGTTAGGTTTAGGGCTGGGGCTTGAGCTAGGGTTTGGGCTGGAGCTAAAATTATAGTTAGGATTAGGACTGGGGCTAGGACTAAGTGTAGGATTGTTTAGGGTTCAGGTTGGAGCTAGGTGTTAGGCTATGGTTAGTTTTAGAATTAGGTTTAGTTAGAGGTGGGGTTCAGGCTAGGGCTCTGGTTAAGGCTAAGTTTAGAGTGAGGGCAAGGTTTATGGCTTGGTTTAGTGTTAGGATTATGGTTAGGAGTTGGGGATTAAATGTTAAGGTTAGTGCTATGTTAAGTGTTTATGGCTAATGTTTGTGATGCACCTGTGTTTAATATCAAATTTAGCTAGGGTTAGGGTTATGGTTAGTGTTAGGACTAGGGCTAGGTGAGGACTAGTGATAGAGCTAGGCCCAAAGTTAGGACTAATCCTTCTGTGAGGGATAGCTTTTAAGGTTATGTTTAGGATTAGGATTATGTTTAGGGTTAGTGTTAGGGCTCAGTTTGGGGTTAGGGTTAGGGTTAAGGCAATGTTAGAATTGGGGTTAAGACTAGGGATAGCGCTAAGTCTAGTTCTAGGGTTAAGGTTGGTTATAGCATTAGTGCTAGAGTTAGGTTCAACATTAGGGTTAAAATTAGGATTAGAGATAGAGATAGGTTTGGTGTTGGGGTTAGTGTATGCTTAGGGTTCATTTTAAGGTTTAGGTTAGGTTTAATTATTGGATGAGAGTTGGAGTTAGGATTAGAGCTAGACCAATGTTTAATGTTAAGGTTAGGGTTATGTTTTAGATTTAGGGTTATGTTAGGGTGAGGTTTTGGGTTAGGGTTAGGATTGGATATATGGTTAGTGTTATAGTTAGGTATTATCATTAGAGTTAGTGTTAATGTAAGGTTAGGGTTAGTAAATTGAAGTTAAATTTTAGTGTTTGGCTTAGGTATAGGATTAGAGTTACTGCTAGTGCTACAGTATGTCTAGGGCTGGATTATGGCTTGGGATAATTCTAGAGCTAGGATTAATGTTAGGGTTAGGATAAGGGTGGTCAGAGCTATGTTTAATGTTAGATATAGGGCTAAGATTAGTGTTAGCATTTGAATTAGGGTTAGGGATAATTTTAGTGGCCAGTGTTGGTGTTAGGGTCAGAGTTAGAGTTAGGGTTAGGGTTGGGACTAGATTTGATTTGAGTTGAAGTTAAGGTTATGTTTAGGTTTAGAGGTTAGATTTAGGTTTAGGGTTACTGTTAATGTTAGGGCAACATTTGGATAGGATTAGAGTTAGTGCTTGCCTGGAGGTTGGAGTTAGGATAAGTTTTGCATAATGTTTATGTCTACATTTAGGACTAGAAGTTAAGGTTAGGGCTAATGTTAGTATTAGTTTTAGCATTAGGGATATGTTTAGTGTTCGGTTAAGTTTGGGTCAAGTTGGGGTCAGGCTTAAATTTAGGATTAGGTTTGCAGCTGGAACTTGGTCTAAGGCTAGAGCTATTGCTATGGCTAAGGCTAAGAATACAGCTGGGTTGAGGGCTAGTGCCAGGCCTAGGCTATGACTAGGGTTAAGATTTTGGTCATAGTCCTAAGGGATAGGACTATGGTCTGGTAGGATTAGGGTTAGAATTAGTTTTAGAGATAAGGATAGGGTTAGGATTGTGTGTAGATTTAGGAAAAATTTTAGGATTAGAGCTAGGGAAAGGGCTATGGTCGGGCTAGGGTTAGGGTTAGGATTAGGTTTGGAGTATATTATTAGGATTAGTTTTATATTTAGGGTAAGTTTTAGGGTTAGTTAAGTGTAGGGATTATGGTTAGTGTTAGGGTTACAGTTGGTATTGAGCCTGGGGTTGAAATTTGAGTTATGATTAGAATATAATATTAGTGTTAGGGTTAGGGGTTGGCTAGGGTTAATGTTAGGTTTAGTTTTGAGTTTTGGGTTAGGATTAATCTTAGGGACAGGCTTAAATTTGGGGGTAAGGTTGAGGCTAGGACTAGAGTAGGGCTAGGGTTAGGCATAGGGTTAGCATTGGGGTTCAGTTAGTATTGGGTATAGTGTTAGGGTTAAGATTAGTGTTATGATTAAGGTTTGGATTAGGGTTGGGATTACAGTTGGTGTTAATGTTAAGATTAGGGTAAGCATTGGTTTTAAATGTATTGGTTACAGTTAGTTTTAGTTTACGGTTAGATTTAGGAATATGGGTAGGGTTAGAATTAGGGTCAGTGTTAGGTATAGGATTAATAACTAGAGTTATGGTTAGGATAAGGGTATCTGATTAGAATCATGGTTATAGGTAGGGGTATGAATTACATTTAGGATTAGATTAGGGTTATGATTTTTGATAACTGTTTGGGTTAATGTTAGGTTCTGTTTTTAGGGTTAAGTCTAGGGCAGGGTAGGGCTATTAGCAGAGCTAGTCCCTGTGCAAGGGGTAAGGCTAGGATAATGGATATGGTTAGGGTTAATCTATTGTGTTGGCTAGGTTTAGGATTAGGATTAGTGTTAGAATTATTTTTAGGGTTGTGGTTTAGGGTTAAGGATCGGATTAGTATTAGGTGTAGGATTGGGGTTAGGATATGGTTAGGGTTAGGAGTTAGGTAAAGGGACTTTGAAATAGTGTTCCTATGGCTTTAAAAATATGACTAGATCTCAGTGGATGGACATGCACTGGAGAACATCTTGGGACACTAACTTAACACAGTGGACCTTAACAGAGATGACAGAGTATATGGGCTCCAGTGGTGGTGGGCACTATGGAAGGGTGCCATTGGGGATGGAGGTATAAAAATGATTAAAACTGATTGATATGTCCTGTATTAAATACACAAAAATTCAATTAAAACAAACTTTTTTTTAAGCACTTAGTGTAAAACCATGTATATTTGACCCCAAAGTAGAATCGAAACAGTCTGGGGGAACAAAGGGGACTAATGGGAGGAGGGAGGAGGAAGAGGCAAAGGAAAGGGAAAGGGAATATGGGTGAGATAAGCTCAAAACACATTCTGTGCGTGTGTGAAAATGTCCTTATGAAACCCAGTACAATGCATATACTTTAATTTTAAAATATTATTTTTAAAAAGTAAGTGAATAAAAGTATTTGTTATAAAAAAACTAACGAAATAGAATTTTGCATATAATATAGAATAAAGAACCTGATGTATATATAAAATTTATCTTTACACCCATGTATTAATATATATCTATTATACCTGCCAATTACTTTATATATGTTAAATAAATGTAAATTATATTAAAAAATATGCATTGTAAATTAAGCTGAACCTTGAGCATGTATGCCTGGAGAGCCTTGTGTCTCATGAGAAAGTTTATGCAAAAATATCTCTGGAATTCTGGGACTCCCCTAGTTTCTTAGTAGACACTTTGTTCTCCTAAGAAGGCATACTATGGTGATAATTCTATCTTGCTCATGTTTTACAGAACTGCTATATTCTAGCCTCTTTATCATTGTTCACTGTACCATAAATATTCAGTTATAACTCTAATGAATATGAGTATAAAAGCAGAGCTGCCTGTGCTTTTAGCATGTTTGTGCACGTGTGTGTGCATGTGCGTGCGCGCGTGTGTGTGTGAAGAAATCACAGAAGTCCCCTGGTCTTTTTTCTCAGTTCTGTGATGATCCATTCAGGTCCCATGGCTGCCCCACTGGTGGCCCCACTTGGCACCCAAACCTGGACCTAAACTTCAGGGCCAAGACCCTTCATGATTTGTCAGAGAGGTAAGCTACCTGAGAAGTCAGAAATAGTATACACTCTGAGACACCAGGGATACCAAAAAATAAGAATGGGACAAACTAAAGCTAAGGCAGTTTGGCTTGGCATTATCTGAAACTTTTGCAATCCCTTTTAAAAACACCAGGAGTTCACACTTATGAAAGTACTAACCCACCTGTATTAATTACGGCTCAATAGCTTATGGGATAGAAAGACTGGGTTCAGATTGATACTCAATTAAGACATGATTACTAGGCAATTGAATAAATTAGAGCATGTTGTGTTAAAGCATGGACTCAAATTTCTCCACCTGGAAAGATGGTGGTCCCATTCAGTAAAGTAGGGAACTCATGAACCCCATGTTGATTTTTGTTGCTAAATTACAGGAAAATCAATAAAAAGATATTTCCTGTGATGATGTCCAGGATATACTGATGGAAATTTTAACTTTGGATAATGTTAATACTGAGTGCCAATGGATGTTACACCCTATCACAGCTGGTCATAGGAAGTTAAAAGATTACATTCAGGGCTGGAGAGATGGCCCAGCGATTAAGAGCACTGGCTGCTCTTGCAAAGCACCCTGGTCTGATTCCCAGCACCCACATGGCAGCTAACAACCATCAATAACTCCAGTTCCAGGGGATCCAATACCCTCTTGTGACCTCCATAGGCATTGCATGAGACAGACACACACACATGCAGGAAATACACTCATACATACAAAAAATAAATAAAATTTTAAAAATAAAAATAAAAGATTACAGTTGAGATTGCAATGACATTGGCTCCCCTTCTTATAATGCCAGTTCATTAGCTGCTGCCCTTTAGGGTGAAACAAAAGGAATAAAATGCTTTAGATATGTAAAAAATAGATGTAAAAAAGAAAGATACTGGGTTAATCAGTGCTGCTCTAATTTTGATAAAGGTGGCAATCTTATTACTGAAGTAACCAGGAAACTGCCATCTGAGCCCAGTCCTGGGGCCCTGGAAACAAACACAGGGAAATCAATGCTGTGAGCATTTAAAAAAACACACAGATAAAAAACAAAATTATCCCTTTAAATGTTTAGTCTCCGTATAATCTTATAACTTTGGCTGCTTTACAACCGCCTGCCCCTTTAAAGGCAGGAGATCAGAAGAATTTATAAGAAGAAAGAATAATAGCAAGAAATTTTCCCTCTAAATTCAGTTTTTTGTTCTACCTCTCATGAGAGATTGAAATATGGTTTTGTTTAAATGCATGGCCTGCTAAATTGTTGTGTGAGTGGTTAAATACTTCCTTTGAGTCCATAATAATGTATTAAAGGACTAGTCCTGTTGGTGTTGTCCTGTCTTGTTATCTGTCTGAAGGACAGGGGAGCCAGATGCTCCTCTGCCCCTTGTTTATAAGTTCTCTAACCTCTTGCCCTCTACAAAGTTCTGCCAACAGTAGACTGTGGCACCAAGGACACAGAGCTCCAGCAGCGGGCCTCTGCTGAAGGACAATGTGCATTCTCTTTCTGCCTTGCCCACACACTTCCTACAGCAACTGCTAATGACCTGGATTGCTGTGCTGGAATTTTCTCTTAGATAAGATCCCTCAGTCTTGGGGTTAATAGACAAATGGCTTTGGTGTTTGTTTATTAGTGTGGACCACAAGGTATGGTACTTTTCCCAACTAACATAATGTTAAAAAATGTTAAATGTTAAAAAAGCCTTTCCCAACCTATGACCAGAGCCCCAGACAAGACCAAATTTTTTGTAATGTTGGAGCCTGAGATAAACAATATAAAGAGATAAATTTAGACTCTAAGTTTATCTTTAATAATATAAATCAATTTTGAAATATGCTCACATTAAATTACACTTGTAATTTATTATTCTTGCTATTGCTAATTTAATTCTTGATCAATAACTCACATCTTAAAAATCTTTTCATCTTGATTTAATTTTAACAAAACAGACTATGATAAATGACCTCCTCATAATCTTGCTCAAACCTGTGATGATTAATCATCTTAAATAAATTTTTAAAAGTTTAAAAAAGAGAGTAGAGGCATTAAGCTCTTAGTACCCCCCAAAAGTGAAGTTTCACAACAAGTAAAAATTTGTTTATGAATGTTATTCATAACATCTCATGGTATTAAAAAGAAAGATGAAAAGGAACTGTGAAAAATATATAAAAATGGAAATATTTTTGTAAAGAAAGATTTATAAATGAAGATTCAGATGACTGTCTTGAGAGACATTAGAAAAATAGGTAGATAGGACAAAATTTTTGCTAAAAATTTTTTGAGAGCCAGGATGATGATAGACACGTTTCCCCCTTTAGCTAATAGCCTAAGACTTTCAGTTACTGTGAACTTCCTTACAGCTGGGACAAAGAATAACTTTCCTGGTCCACTCTACAGGGATAACATTCAACAAAAAGGACTAAAAATAAGTTAAATCACTAAAAGAAAACACTGTGTCCCTGGTAGCCAGTATTACAGAGATGCAGAGTTTCTACTATAATAATTGCTGGAGCATCCCAAGGAAAAAAACCTTTTGGTCTTCTCCTCTGATTTCTACCACACACCCAATTATAGCCTCAGACTGAATGGATTCAGAAAAGAACTGGGGTTACCTATAGCTACCAGCAAATGTCCTTTGTGTTTCTCTGTATTTTGTACGTGTTAATTTTGGAATGTAAAAAAAAATGTTTTTATTGAGCTTTTAAATTTTCATACATTTCTCACTCAAATCTAGACACCCTCCCCCATCCATGCCTCCCTCTATCCTCCCACCAAACCCTATGCCCTCTACCCTACATGCCGAGTCCTATTAATTCAGGTGTTTGTATTCAAATGTCCTTCAGTGTAAATGCGTCCATTGGAGTCTAATCAGCCCATCCAGTGGTTATATGTAAGTCATACTTTCCCTCACCCAGTAGCAATCAGTCTCAAATAGTTCTCAATCTAGTGCTGGCCAGCCACCTATTTCTCACCTCCCCTTTGGGCCCTTGTTTAATTGAGCTGACGTGGGTCCTGCTGCTGGCTCACATGGAACAAGCCTCCAGTGGCCTGGAAGCTTCCACTTCCTTATGTTCATGAACAAAACCTGGCTCTTAATAGTCATTCTGCCTCCTCTTCTGCAATGGTTTCTGAGCTGTGGGTAGGTGAGGTTCCATATAGAAGTGCCATCCTATACTCCATAGTCTCTTATGTTCCAAAACTTGGCCAGTTGAGGACTTCTGTGTGTATCGCACTCTGATGTACATGGAATTCTCACTGGTGACAGTTGAGGGTGCATTAGCCCTCTCTCTACCCCTTATTCCACTATGTTCTATGAGCCTTGGTTGTAGGAATTTGACTGCAGATGTGTCACCTAGTACTGGGCATCTCCCAGGTGTATGTTCTCTGTGCCTGAGCAGATGTGTAACTCTACAGTAGCCTCCATCTTTTGCAAAAAGAAACTTCTTTTATGAGTGCTATTCTGCATTCTTGTCACTATAAGGGAGATCTCTTCTATCTGGCACTACATTCCCTACCAAGAAGCTCCTAAGCATAGATATGCATTAATGTTTAGGCACTCTATGTACATTAATGTTTAGGCACTTTATGTATATTTATGTTTAGGCACTCTATGTACATTTCTCATAGGGTTTCTAGGATATCACTTTTCCCTCTAGGTTAGCTAGCCCACCGATATTTACTCATCTACACTCTTTTTTCTCCCATCGGGCTTCTGTCCTCCCTAGTCACAGTGCCCCCTTTATTCCCACCTTCCCCGGCAATGCCTCTTGACTTTGGCCATCTTTCCTCTCCTGATTTCCCTCACACCATTGTCCCTTTCATGTCCCTCCCTCTTCTCCTCCCTCCTCTCTCCCTGCCGATTACTCCCACTTTTCCACCTCCCTCAGGTAACATCTGTTCCCTACTATCACCCTTTCAGGTTTTTTTTTTCTTTTGCCTCCATGTACCATTTGCCTTTACCTAGCCCCTGGAGTTACATCAGAATTCACATACTCACATATAAGGGATTGGTGCTACAATCCACAAATGGGGGAAAATATGTCACCTCTGTCCATTTACCTGCAAATTCCATCTTTTCTTACTGCTGAGTAGAACTCCATTGAGTAGAGGTACATATTTTCATTAACCATTCATCAGTTGAGGGACATTTAGGTTGTTTCCATTTCTTAGCTATTGTGAAGAGAGCAACAATAAACATGGATGTAGAGGTATCCCTACAGTATGATATGGTAGGTTCATTTTTAGTTTTCTGAGGGTTCTCCACACTGCTTTCCATAGTGGTTGCACGAGTTTGCATACCCACTGGCAGTGAATGACCATTCCTCTTTCTCCACATCCTCTCCAGCATTTGAAATCTTTCATTCTCTTGATTTTAGCCAGTCTGAGTGGGATAAGATAAAATCTTAAAGTGGTTTTGATTTACATTTCTCTAATTACTAAGGATGTTGAGTACTTTTTAAGGTGTGTCTTAGCCATTTTTAATTCTTTGCTTCAGAGCTCTCTTTAGGTCTATCACCCATCATTTTATCTTATTTCTTTCATTTTTGAGATCTTTGTATATTCTGGATATTAATGCTCTGTTGGACGTGTAGCTGGTGAAGATTTTCTCCCACTCATTGGGTTTCCTCTTCCCTTCCTTAGTTGTTTCTTCTGCTGTACAGAAACTTTGTAATTTAATGAGGTCCCACTTACTGATTGTTGACCTTAGCACCTGAGCAGGCAGTGTCTGGTTTAGAAAGTCCTTTCCTATTCCTATATCTTGGAGGGTGCTGTCTATATGTTCTCTTCTAGCAGCTTCCCAAGTTTCAGGTTGTACATAGAGGTCTTTGATCCATTTGGAGCTAACTTTTATGGAGTTAACTTTTATAAGGACCCTTATCTTTATAAGGGTCAAGTTTCATTTTTCTACTGGTGGAGACCCAGTTTTGCCAGCACCGTTTGTTGAAGATGCTGTCTTTCCTTCACTGTGTGTTCTTAGCACCTTTGTCGAATATCAGGTAACCAAAATTATATGAGCTCATGTCTGAGTTTTCTATTGTGTTCCATTGATCTACGTGTCTAATTTTGTGCCAGTACTATGCTGTTTTTATGACTATAGTTCTGTAATAGAATCTGAGATTTGGTGTCCGGAGCCGCTAATCATTGAGCTGTTGGCAGCCTCGTTTACTGAGTTTGTTTCATGCAAACCAGTACTTAACCTGCCCATTCAGGAGGAAGGAGTTTTCTGGAGAGCCTCACAATACCTGACCTTGAGGCATTAGTGGTAAACAAAAAGATTGAGGAAGCCTTTGATCTGACCGCTCCCTGACACTCAGATACAGGTGGGGAAATACAGCAATTGTAACTAATTGAGTTCTTCTGTATAAAAAGACAGAACTGAAATAAATCGGGGCTGCAGTATTCACTGTGCCAAGAAGCGTCTTTTCTGTCTCCTTTCCTTTCTTTCAATCCTCACTCCCCCTTTCAGGTACTGTCCGTTTGGGCCGGCTGGCACCGGCAATTTGGTATGGTGAGCCCCCCCAGCATTGTTCTTTTTGCCCAAGATTTTTTGAGCTATCTGAGGTCTTTTGTGATTCCACATGAATTTTAGGATGATTTTGTCAATCTCTCTGAAGAAAGTCATGGTATTTTTATTGGGATTGCATTGAATCTATAAATTGCTTTTGGTAAGATGGTCATTTTCACAATATTGATTTCGCTAATCCATGAGCATGGTTGGTCTTTACATCTCCTAGTGTCTTCCTCTATCTCTTTCTTTAGAGTTTTGAAACTTTCATTATAGAGATCTTTAATGTCTTTGGATAGGTTTATTCTTAAATATTTTATTTTTTTAAAGCTATTGAGAATGTGAGGGTTTCCTCTAGTGCTTTTTCTGATTGTTATTGGTATATAGAAAGGCTACTGATTTTTGTAAGTTGATTTTGTATCCTGCCACTTTACTGAAATCATTAATCAATTAAGTTTCCTAGTGGAATTTTGGGGCTCTTTTATGTGTAATATCATATAATCTGCAAATAGGGATAATTTGACCTCTTCTTTTCAAATTAGTACTCTTTTAATTTCCTTTTCTTATCTTATTGCTCTAGCAAGAGTTTCAAGCACTCTATTGAGATAGTGGACAGCCCTGTCTGCTTCCTGATTTTAATGGGAATGCTTCCAGTTTTTCTTCATTTAGGATGATGTTAGCTGTGGGTTTTTTGCATATAGCTTTAATCATGTTGAGGTATATTCCATCCAGACCAACTCCTTCTAGGACTTTTAACATGAATGTATATTGGACTTTGTCAAATGTCTTTCCTGTGTCTATTGAGATGACCATGGTTTTTGCATTTAAGTCCATTTATATGTTTTATTACATTTATTGACTTACGTATGTTGAACCATTCCTGCATTTCTGGAATAAAGCCAATTTCATTGTATGCAGTTTGCAAGTATTTTGTTGAGCATCTTTGCATCTATGTTCATTAAGGATATGGGTCTATAGTTTGTTGTTGTTGGTGGTGGTGGTGGTGTGTCTTTACCGGGTTTTGATATTCACAGAAGGAGTTTCAGAGTTCTCCCTCTGTTTCTATTTTTTTGAATAATTTAAGCAATATTGGCTGTAGGTTTTCTTTGAATGTCAGGTAGAATTCTACTGTGAATACAACTGGGCCTGGACTGTTTTTAGTTAGGAGGTTTTTTATTATGGTTTCAATTTCCTTATTTGTTATGGGTCTGTTTAGGCTGTTGATCTCCTCTTGGTTTAACTTTGGTGGTGGCCATGATTTTTAGAAATTCATCCATTTCGAATTTAATGGAGTATAGATTTTTAAAGTAATCCATTACAATGTTTCAGACTTTTTTTGGTGTCTGTTGTGATGTTTCCCCTTTCATTTCTGATTTTGTTAATTTGGATTTGCACTTTCTTTCTTTTGGTTAACTGGGATAAGGATCTGTCTATCTTGTTTAAACTTTCAAAGAACCACTCTTAGGTTCATTTTTTTTGTATTGTTTTCTTTGTTTCTATTTCAATAATTTATGTTCTGAGTTTTGTTATTGTTTCTCATCTACTAGGTTTGGGGTTGATTTGTTCTTGCTCTTTGCTCTTTCTGATTTTTTTAATGCAGGCAGTGAGAGCTACAAACTTCCCTCTTAGGACTGCTCCTAGGGTGTCCCAGAGGTTTTGTTGTGTTGTGTTCTCACTTTCATTTTGTTCCAGGAATACTTTTACTTATTTCTTAATTTCTTCTTTGACTCATCCATGATTCAGAAGTGTGTTGTTTAATCTCCATGAGTTCTTGTATTTACTAGAGCTTCTGTTGCTTTTGATTATAAGCTTTATTGCCCTGTGGTCTGATAGAAGGCATGAAATTATCTCAATTTTTTGTATTTGTTTTGTGTCCTAGAATGTGGTCAATTTTAGGACAACTTGCATCAGCTGCTGAGTAGAAAGTATATTCTTTGGTGGTTGGGTAGAATATCTGTATGTATCTGTTAGGTCCATTTCAAGTGTATGTCATTTAATTCAGATGTCTCTCTGTTTATTCTTTGTCCAGTTGACCTGTCTATTGAAGAAAGTGTAGAATTAAAGTTGTCCACTGTTACTGAATTGGTGCCAATCTCTGTTTTATAGTCCTGGAACTGATTTTATGAAATTGGGTACTCCAGTGTTTGGTGCATAAATGTTCATGATTGTAATATCTTCTTGGTCAATTGTTCTTTTGACTAGAATGAAGGAACCTTCCTTATCTCTTCTGATGAGTTTTAGTTTGAAGTCTATTTTGTCAAATATTAAAATTGCAACATCTGAGGTCTGAAGGGATGGCTCAGCGGTTAAGAACACTGACTGTTCTTGCAGAAGACCAGGTTTGAATCCCAGCACTCACATGGAAGCTAACAACTGTCTATAACTACAATTCCAGGGAATATGACAGCCTCTTCTGTCCTCCACAAGCATTGCATGGCATGGGTGCACTTATCTGCTTGCAAGCAATACATGCATACACATAAAATAAAAATAATAAACAAAATATTTTTTTTCTTTTAAAATTGCAGCACCTGCTTGCTTCTTAGTGCCATTTGCTTGGAATGTGTTTTTCCATCCTTGCACCGTAAGATAGTGTCTATCATTTAATGTAAGATGAGTTTCTCCAAGACATCAAAAAGATGGGTTTTCTTTCTTCATCCATTTTACCAGTCTGTGTCTTTTGACAGGGGAGTTGAGGCCATTGATGTTTAGTGTTATTATTGAAAGGTGTGTATTGTGTACTATCATTTTAATTTCTTTGTGTTTCTGGCCCTGTTTTGTGTTTCTGCTGTTATACCTTTATTTTCTTTCTGTAGCCTCTTAGGCACACTCATTCCTTTCTTTGGTCCTTTGTATTGTTTCAAGCATTTGCCTTAGTGCTGGTTTGGAAAACATGAATTCTTTCAGCCTATTTGTGTCATGGAAAATTTTCTGTTTCCCTTCAACCTTGATAGATAGTTTTGCTGGATAAGGTATTCAGGGTTGGCATCCATGGTTGTTTAGAACTGGGAATACTTTGTTCCAGGCTTTTCTGGTTTTCATAGTTTGCACTGAAAAGTCAACTGTATTCTGATGCATATAAATTTATTTTATATGTAATTTGTTGTTTTTCTCTACCAGCTTTCAGTGCCCTCTCTTTGTTCTGTCCACTTAATGTTTTTACTATGATTTTACGTGGGGGCTTTCTGTTCTGATCCTGTCCTAATGGTGTTCTCTGTGCTTCTTGAATCTCTATAGGTTTATCTTTCCTTAATTTAGGGAAGTTTTCTTCTATAATCCTATTAAAGATCTGTTCGATGCCACTGGTTTGATTTGATTTTCTTCTCCTTGTCACACATTTCCTGAGTATTCCATTCCTGTTTTTTTTTTTTTTTTTTTTTTGCATAGTCTTTGCTTTTGGAGTCCAGATCTTCAACTTTATTGTCCAGTCTTGATATTCTGTTTTCCATTTCATTCATTCTGCTTGTGAGACTTTCTCCTGTTGTTTCTAATAGGTTTATTGAGTCTTTCCATCCCATTTGGGTTTTCTTCACTATTTCTACCTCTATAGTGAAATTTTCTTTTCAAATTATGAACTGTTTTTGATATTTCATTAAGCCACATATTTGTATATTCTTGGCTTCCATCAAAAGTTTATGCCTTTCTTCTTTGAGTTCTTTGAGTTGTCTGTGTTTTCTTGTAGTTCTTTGATCATGTTTATGATTGTTCTTTTCAGCTCTATGTCCTGGGGTTCTGCAGGGTAGTTCTCAATGTTGTACACATCTGTAGAGCTCGTGGGTTTTGTTAGGGACATATTTTCCTGGTTTTTCATATTGTTTGTGTTTTTGCATTGTGGTCTGGGCATATGGATGTTCGTTGTTGGTTATGTATTGAACAGGAACTTCTACTCTGCTTTGTTTAATTTAATTTTGGGTCTGTTAATATTGTTTATGTTGCTTAATAACTTTTTGTTTGGGTATGTAAGACAAATTTGTGGGTATTTCAAGTTCTCACTGGGTAGTAGACTGGTCAGAGTCCTGCCTGAGCAGTTCTGTCTGTCTGATCTGGAGGCTGGGGACTTGGTGGTGAGGGGATCACCTAGATGAGGGCTTGGGGAATCTATGATAGGATGGTTAGTTAATCCAGCTTGGGAAGCTAGTCTTGGAACTTGAGGTGCAGGAATTGGAGCCTGCCTGTGAGAGAGGCCTGGAGGGATGAAGTGGGAGTGGATGAGAGAAATGGGGTAGCTAATACTCCTGAGGTGAATGAATTGGGGCCTGCCTGTGTGAGAGGCCAGCAGGGGATGGGGTAGGGATGGATGAGTGAAATGGGTAGGAAGGCAGTGAGCTTGATCTGATTTACCAGAGACCTAGTTGAGCAGCTCTGTCTGTCTGATCCTGGAGACTGGGGATTTGGTGGTGAGGGGACCACCTGGGTGAGAATTTATGGATCTATGGTAGGGTGATTGGTTAATCTGGTTTGGGAAGCTAGTCCTGGGACCTGAGGTGAAAGAATTACAACCTGCCTGTGAGAGGCCAGCAGTGACAAGAATGAGAGAAATGGGGTATCTAGTCCTCCTGATGTGACTGAATTGGAGCCCACCTGTGAGAGAGGCAGCCAAGGGACAGAGTGGGGGTGGATGACAGAAATGGGGTAGGGAGGCAGTGAGCTTGATCTCACTTACCAGAGTCATGGCTGATTAATCTGGTTTGGGAAGCTAGTCCTGGCACTTAAGGTGAAGGAATTAGAGCCTGCCTGTGAGAGAGTCCAGCAGGGACAGGGATGCCTTTGGGGATTTTTTTTTTACAAAACTTATGAAATATGCTTTAGGCTGTCATTAGAACATAGGGTGTTTTCTTTTTCCCATAACAAAATAATTTGGCTCAAGAGGAGCTAGATTTTTCCTCCTTGTACCAGATGGATACAGCCCCCCCCAAATCAATTTTCTTGTCTTAGGTATGTGATGTAACTCCTTCCTTCCTTCCCTCTAAATAACTATAAATAAAAATATGGGGGTTTGGTTTAAAAAAGAAACTATTGTTGTTAGTAATAAAACATCTTTCTCAAAACTTCGAAGGTCAAAGTTCAGTCAGACCTGCATTTAAATTAGTTCTTGTTGACAATTATAAACACTGGCTTAAGGATTTTTGTTCAAGCTTTACATGTTTCACAGTAATTAGAAGTACCAGACAGGTATTACTAACTTTTTAGGATGTTTCCTACATATTTTTTAAAATATTTTATTTATTATTTTTATTTTATGTGTATGAGTGTATTGCCTGTATGTATGTGAGTGCACCCATGTGATGCAATGTTTTGGATTCCCCTGAAACTGGAGTTAAGGATGGTTTGTAGCCACCACGTGGGTGATGGAAATCGAACCCGGGGCCTCTGCAAAAGCAGTCAGTGCTCTTAACCACTGAGCCATCAACATATTTTACAAAAGTTGCTTATACAGGACCCACTTACAAAGTTCTTCCTAGCCCATTAAATTCTGTACAACAAAATTAACTATATGCCATATCTCTTGTCTTCAGAGACATTCATGATCCTACTAACATTGTTTCTGATTCTGCCAATGATTTCTTTACTGAAAACAGTAACTATTGTATCTCATGACACAAAACCGATTTTACAGCTTTTTTCACGGGTTCAAAATGTAATCCTATGTCAACCACATCTGAGCACATTCATCTTTACCTGGGCCATTGTCTACAGGAAACTGAAAAGCTGATTCTTTGATGATGCCTGTCCAAGTTCCTTCTGAAGCCTATCAGTGGCATTCTGTGACCCATGTGCCTGCTCGATTTTTCTAGCCATGTTCCCAAGTTCCACTACCTCTAGCACAGGAAATTGTTTTTGGTTGTGATCAATGCTCTAATTATACATCTTACATGTTCCCCTTTACCTGTAGGTGTTAATCCACAGTGTTTCCTCTTGTATGCTATGGCAGATGGATGTTACTATTGTTCCTGAATTTGGATGTCTTAAGTATGTTCATGTTACTACAGATACTTGCTCTTCAGCTTCCAGGGCCACAGCACTTCCAGGAAAAAAAGTAACACATGTGATTGATCATTTGTTACAAGCATTTGCTCTTTTAGGTATACAGAGATTTAATAATACATCTGTTTATCAAGTCCTCATCTTGCAATGCTTTTTGCTTCCTTCTGTATCGTAAGACAGATATGCCTTATAATACCACAGAACAAGTGACTGTGGAAAAAAACATACTACTTTAAACAATATTTACAAAAACAAAAGGGGAAATATTAGGTAATTTTAGGCATTCAAGACACGCCACAGAACAGGTTATCTAGATCTTTACATATTTTAAATTTTGAAATTTTAGCAAAATATGGGACCAATGCAATGGAACACCACTGAGTAAAGAAATTGCAAACTCAGACCCCACTTCCAGTGCCATTCTGGTATAAACAGCCTGGCCATGATTTGTGGCAACCTGGGTATATTAAGGTGTGGGTTAGGGCATATGCTTGTGTCTTTACAGAAGCAGGGAGTGACAAGTGAATTGTTTCTAGCCTCTAGGATCTGTTGTTCAGTACCAAAATGGGAAAGAGGTCTTCAGTCAGGCAAACGATGATTTGGGAAGTTGACGGAATGTGTCTGATCAATCAGCCAGAAATAGTACTGATTTCAGTATCGTCAAGGATACTTTAGAAATTAAAGATGCTGATGTGTATACATGTACTAGGATAAATGAGGGAAGTCCAAATCATTTACAGAGCTGTTAATGTCACAATTGCCCTGGTAAAACTTACTGTCTTTAAAGGGCTGGATTCCAATATATGGTTGTATTTGGCTCAAAATGGGCTGCAGAAAACTTCTTTTTGTGTACAAGGGAATCTGTACAATCCTGGTCTCCTTAAGAAGAACTTAGTGTGATTCATTTTATCAAAATATTACGCATGATAGTATTGACACTCAAGATAACTACCACAAGCCTCTATGGATTTTCCTGTTGCCTTTACTTTGTACTCTTATTATCTTTGTTTTAATTGCAGCTAGTTGCTATCTCATTGTAAAACTAGTTCTAACCATGCCTTATTTAAAGGTGAATTACTCCCACTGAGCTGGACTTTTTTCTTCAAAGACCACACCTATCTGGCTTTACCTGCTGACTATGCTGGGGTATGTGAACTTGGATGAATTGCCCAGGTCCTGCTAACTCCAAAAGATAAGACTCCCACGTTTCCTTGTTCTCTCCCATCACACTGTGTTGCTCATCTTCAGCTGCTTGATGTGATGTGACTTTGACATCAACCTTCCTGCTCCCCATTCCTGAATTTGTTACAGGTATACAGAAAGAATTTTCAAAAATGGAACTTCCGTGATTGAATCTTCATGGCTTCCTAAGGGCAGAAGCCAGAATTTGCATGTATACACTCAGGCTCCCTATCTCTTGCCTTTCCATGCCCTTCACTGCCTTAGAACTCTACCAACAAGACCATTGCAAAATGCAGGTCTTAACTTGGAACCCTGAGCAAAATAAACTTTTTCTTTTTTCAAAACAAAACAAAAGGTCCGTGTTCTAGGTAAAAACACCAATATAACCACTCAAATCCTAGGGAATATCAATCAGGAGCTGGGAGAACTCCCATTTGCTGCGTTACATAAAACTGGGTCACCACAGACTATCTGCTTTTTAAAGAACATGGGCTTTATGGGGCTGGAGAGATGGCTCAGCAGTTAAGAGCACTAATTGCTCTTGCAGAGGACCCCGGTTTGATTCCCAGCACCTACCTGGTGGCTATGAACAGTACTTAACTCCAGTTCCAGGGGAAGGGAATCTGAAGCCCTCTTCTGACCTCCGCAGCATTGCACGACATGAGTGCACTCACATACATGCAGGCAATACACTCATACACATAAAATAAAAATAATAGACAAAATATTTTATTAAAAAAACACGGGTTTTAAACAATTTCCTGACATGTATTGTTTTAATATTTTTAATTATTCTCATCAAGTTGAACAATAAGTATGATCTCTCAAGGATGAGAGTGTCAAAATTTCTATGAGCACTGTTCAGTGACCTTTGTGGTTACACTGGCTTGTACTTTTCTTTATCCTATAGTGGCTATTGCCCTGTTTCTTGTTTATGGACCTGTATTGCTTCAAATCACTATGCAAGCTATACACCAGACATTGACTCCAGTATCACCCTGTGCTCTTTTTGAGGAGCTGGAAAAACAAAAAGGGGGAGATGAAGGGACTGTGAAATAGTGTTCCTATGGCTTTAAAAATATACTTGGTAAATTAAGCTGAACCTTGAGCATGTATGCCTGGAGAGCCTTGTCTCATGAGAAAGTTTATGCAAGAATGCTTGCCGAGGAGTTATCTCCCAAATGCCGATATTCTCCTAGTTTCTCAGCAGACACTTTGTTCTCCCAAGAAGACACACTATAGTGATAGCTCCTGTTTTACTGAGCTGCTATAATCTAGCCTATTTATTTTTGTTCACTGTACCATAAACATTCAGCTGTAACTCTAATGAGTTACAAATCAGAGCTGCCTGTGATTTTGGCATGTGTGTGTATGTGCATGTAGAAATCACATGAGTCCCCTGGTCTTTTTTCTCAGTTCCATGATAATCCATTCATGTCTCATGTCTGCCCCACTGGCGGCTACAGTGAGGAATATTGTTACTATCATTTTAAGGGTTAGGAATAAAACTAGGGTTAAGTTTCTGCTTATGGTTAGGCCTATAGTTAGGACTAAGGTTAAGGTTAAGATTAGGGTAAAGGTTAGGTTTACGGTTTTGTTTAGGATTAGAGTTAGCATTAGATTTAGGTTTAGAGTTTGGAATAGGGTTAGGATTAGGGTTAGGTTTAGGTGTTACTTTTAGTAATTAGGCATATGGTAAGGGTTAGGGATGGGGTTTGGGTTGGGGTATGGGATAGGCTTGTGTTAGCATTAGGCTTAGTGTTACTGTTAAGTCTAAAATTATGAGTTAGAATAAGGGTTCAATTCATGGTTGGGTTTAAGGCTATGTGGATAGTTTTAGGATTAGTGTTAGGGTGTATGATTAGTGTTATGGTTAGGATTCGGATTAGAGCAAGGTTTAGGGTTAGTGTTTGGCATTGGTTATAGGTTAGGTTTAGGATTAAGTTTTATGGTTAGAGTTATGTTTGGGATTAGGGTTATGTGTAGGGCTAGGTCTAGGGGAAAGACTAGAGTTAGGGTTAGGACTAGCGACAGAATTAATGGTTAGAATAAGGGAAAGGATTAGGTTTAGTGTTATTGTTAGGTTAAGGAATAGGGGTTAGGTTTAGAGTTAGGTTCAATGTAAGGATTTAGGGTGAGTTTTAGGGTTAGACTTGGGTTTAGGGTTAGTATGATGTTTAGAGTGAATGTTAAGATTAGGGATAGAACTATCCCTAGGGCTATGGTTAATATTAGGCTTAGAATTAGGGCTAGGGTTACGGCTAGATTTAGGGTTAGGAGGAGAGTATCAGGAGTAGAGTAAGGGTAAAGTTAGGGTTTAGAGTTAGGATTATACACAGAGGTAGGGGTAAGATTAAGTTAGTTTTGGTTTTACCATTAGGATTGTGGTTTATGGTTAGAGTTGCAGTTATACTTAGGGTCAGGTTTAAGGTTAGGTTTAGGATTAGGGTTAGGATTAGGATTGGTTAGGGCTAGGATTATGTTTAGAAGTTATTGTTAGAGGTAAGGCATTGGGTTAAGAATAGGGTTATGCTTGGGTTTGGGTGGCCTTTGGGCTAGGTTTACGGTTAGTGTTCAGGTAAAGGTTAGGCATAAAATTATGGAATAGAGTTAGTGTTAGGTTTAAGATTAAGTTTAGGGCTATGGCTCAGGTTAGCATTATGGTCAGTGTTAGGTTTTGGGTTTATGACTAATGTTACAGTTTCAGTATGGATTAGGAATTGTTTTGGTGTTTGTTTTAGGTTTATGTTCAGTTTAGGAATAGGGTTAAGATTAAGGTTAGGGTTAAGATTAGATTTATGGTTATGGTTAGTGTTAGAATTAGGGTTACTATTTAGTCAGTTTTAGGAATCATATTTTTGGTTAGGGTGATGGAAAGAGTTAGCAGTAGAATTAGGGTTAGGGATATTAATTGGGTGAGGTTTACAGTCAATACTATTGTGTTAGGTTTTAGGATTAGGGTTGGTATTAGGATTAAGTTTAGGACTAGGGTTTAGTTTTAAGATATGTTTAATGTTAGGACTTGGACTAAATCTAAGATTGTTTCTAGGGTTAAGTTTAAGGTTAGGGATACAGCTAGGTGTGAGTGTAGGATTAGTGTTATGGTTAGGCTTAGGGTTAGGTTTAGGTTTAGGTTTAATATTAGGATGAGGTTTAGGCTTAGGTTAGGGTAGATCTAGGACAAAGTTTAGGGTTAGGGATAGAAATAACATTAGGGTTGGAATTAGGTTTATGTTTAGGATTAGGTTTAGGGTTTGGGTTAGAGTTGGGTTTGGCATTGGGTTTATTGCTGGGGTAAGGATAAGGTTTAAGGATAGGCTAGGACTAGACCTAGTGCTAGAGTCAGGGTTAGGGTTAAAGCTAGGGTTATGGTGAGACTTGGTGTAGTGTCTAGGGTAGGGTTAAAATTAGGGTTAGGTTTAGAGTTATGGCTATCATTAGCCTTGGGGTTAATGTTAGATTTAGGAATTATGGTTTTTTTGTTTTTGTTTTTTATTTTGTTTTGTTTTGTCTTTGTGAGACAGGGCCTCCCTGTATCTCCAGCTGTCCTGGAACTCACTATGTAGACCAGGCTGGCCTTGAACTCACAGACATCCGTCTGCCTCTGCCTCCCGAGTGCTGGGATTAAAGGCGTGCGTCACCACACCTGGCTTATGGTTAGTTTTATGGGTAACTTTACAATTATGGTTAGGGTTCATTTTAAGGTTATTGTTAGGTTTGTAATTATGGTTATGGCTATGGCTAAGGGTAAGGATTAATGTTAGAATTAAGTTTAAGATTACGGTTAGTTTTAGCATTCAGATTACAGTTACAGTTAGATTTAATGATTAAGTTTGGATTAAAGGTACTTTTAAGTTTAGAGTTAAGGCAATGTTTATGGCAGCGTTGCTTCAGGGATAAAATTAGGATTAGGGCTTTGAGTTTGGATTAGGTTTGGGGTTTGGGTTAGTTTTAGGGTTAGTGTTAGGTTTAGGGTTAAGTTTAGAGCAGGAGTTAGGGCTAGGGTTAGGGTTAAGGCAAAGGCTAGGTTTAGTGTTACTGCTAGGGCTAAGAGTAGGTCTAGGGTTAGGGTTAGGGGTATGGTTAGTATTGGGTTAGTATTAGGGTTATGGTTAGTGTAAAGAGTAAATACTGACATTAGCCTTAGGATTAGTTTTAGGTTTCAGTTAGGATTAGAGTTAGAATTAAGGTTAGTGTTAGAATTATGATTAGGGGGATATGCTAGGTGTTAGTGTTAGAGTTTAGGGTTAGGGTTAGGCTTTTGAGTGTGGGATTTTTTAAGATTTGTTTGAAGGTAGTATTAGGTTTAGAGTAAGTTAGGTTTAGAGTTAAGTTAGTGTTAGGGGTTAGGGCTAGTGTAAAGTTGAGATTTAGAGTTCTGATTTATGATTAGTGTTAGAGTTAGGCTTATGATTACTGTGCTGGAAAGCTTTACTTGTCAACCTGACACATCTGAGTAGAAGGAGCCTCAACTGGGGAAGTTCCTCCATTGGACTGGCCTGTGGCCATGTCAGTGGGGCATTTTTTGATTTTTGAGT
The DNA here is from genome assembly GCF_000622305.1 of Nannospalax galili. NCBI lineage: Eukaryota > Metazoa > Chordata > Mammalia > Rodentia > Spalacidae > Nannospalax > Nannospalax galili. The sequence goes on from NW_008357641.1 coordinate 291,376, forward strand.
GATGTGGGAGGGCCCAGTCCATTGTGGATGGTGCCACTGCTGGGCAGGTGGTCGTGTATCATATAAGAAAACAGACTGAGCACAGGCCAGGAGAAGAAGCCAGTAAGCAGCATTTCTCCATGGCCTGTGCTTCAGCTCCTGTCTCTAGGTTCCTGCCTTGAGTTTCTACCTTGGGTTCCCTCAGTGATGAACTGAGAGTTTTAAGTCAAATCCTTTCCTCCCCAAGTTGCTATTATTCAGAGTGTTTTGTCACAACAATTAAATAAGACTCCCATTACAGAACTTAACTTTTTCTAGCAATCATTCATACACATGTAAATTAAATTTTAGAAGACTCATCGATAGTTGGTTTTCTAATAAAACTTTAATTTCATTTGCAATATATTTGATTAGTTATATAAGTATAATTATATCTCAACCAAAAAAATTTAATTGCCTTTGAGCTGTTCTAAAAGATAAAGGGACATTTGCAAATTCACCTTATGAAATAAGCATCACCTTAATATCAAAGCCAGACAAAGATACTACAAGAAAACCAAAGCTCAGTATCTCTAATGAATACAGATGCCAAAATGTCAATAAAATACTAACAGATTGAATATAACAGCATGTTAAAAGTACAAAAAAAGAAAGTAAACTAGAATAGAAATTGGTACTAGAGAGTGGACTATTACTGTTACAGAGCTGACCCAGCTGTTCTGGGGAGGATTGTGGAAGTGTTTGGAACTTTGGACTGGAAAAGCCATTGAATGCTTAGAGCTTAGTGAGCTGTTGCTTTGAAACTTATAACAGTTCTGCTAAAAGAGGCGTAGACCTTGGAAACCTGATTTGTGAAGCTTAAAAGGGAAGTAAAGGTTATCAGGACTGTTTGCATGATATTTTGAATTGAGAATCTGTGGTTTTTGGTAGGGTGGGGTTGAAGAATCAGCTGTGCTTAGGAAGAGACTGGAACCATTGAAGTGAAAGCTTTGATTTACCAGGACAATTGGTGCTAGTTAACTAGGGTTGAAAATCAGCTGTGAGTAACAAGAAACCAGCATCATTGTGGCAAAATCTTCTGGGAAGTATTTCCTCAGGGTCAGCACACAGAAGCTATGGTCCATAGTGGGTCTGAGCCTCCGTCTCAAGCTAGAAGCAGGACTTGGTAACGCGTAAGTCTCCTGCATGGTTTTGGTATTGAAAGCTTGAAGGGATCACAGACAGCAGTTAAGTCTTGGCACCCTGAGAGACCAAGAAAGACCATTGGTAAAAGTGCAGCCTCGGTTGCAGTGAAGACCCCAGGACTGAAGGGGTCATTGAGAGAATCTGAAGCTTTGTACCCCAAGAGGCCAAAAGAGGCCACTGGTGAAGGTGCAGCCTCAGTTTCACTGGAGACCCCATCTATTTGGAGATGTCAAGACCACCAAGGGCAGCAGCAGGTCTGGAATGGAGACAACCTGAGCATACCAGATGAGCTGTGTGTACTGTGGATGGCAGAGCCAGAGAAGTGGAGCTGCCAAAACCCTTTGGAGCCCAGAAGATTGTGAGTGAATCCCCGATGTTCAGCCTTGAGCTATGTCATTGGACTTTGGTTTTCCTTAAGTATGTCTTCCCTTTGAAATAAAACAATACTTGTTTTTTGCTTTGCAGGAGCCCACAGTTGAGAGACTTTTAAAAGAGACTTTGGAATGTTAGTGTTTGAGTTTTTAAGGACTATGGGATTTTTAAAGTTGTACTGTCTTATGTTGTGATATTAATTTTAACATCATACCTTGGGGATAAGAAATGGACAGCTTGTGGTTTAATAGTGAAGTGATTGTGTGTCAAGTTGACAAGGGGTCAATTGTACTGGATAGCTTTAGTGGTCAACTTGACAGACCTGGATACAGGGGGCCTGAATTGGGGAATTTCCTCCATGGGAGTGGCCTGTGGACATGTCTGTTTGGCATTTTCTTGATTTTTGAGTGATCTGAGAGGGCCCAATCCATTGTGGATAGTGCCACCGCTGGGCAAGTGGTCCTGTATTATATAAGAATGCAGGCTGAGCACAGGCCATGAGAGGAAGCCAGTAAGCAGAATTTCTACATGGCCTGTGCTTCAGCTCCTGCCTCTATGTTCCTGCTTTGAGTTCCTAGCTTGAGTTCCCTCAGTGATGAACTATGACTCAGGAGATGTAAGTTAAATAAACCCTTTCCTCCTCAAGTTGGTAATGTTCAGAGTGTTTTGTCACAGCAATTGAAAGCAAACTAGAACAATTAGTATTAAAGTTAGTTTTAGGGATAGGGACAGATTTAGAGTTAGGACTAGGGCTAGGGCTAAGTTTGGGGTTAAAGTTAGGGTTAGCCATGGTTACAGCTGGTTTAGGGCTGTGGTTAGGTTTGGAGTTAGGGTTAGGATTACCTGGGGCTAGCATTAAGATTAGGTTTTGGGATAGGGTTAGTATTAGAAATAGGATTAGGGTTAGGGTTAGTCTTAGATTTAAGGCTAAGTTAATGATGTTGTTAGGGTTAGGTTAGGGGTAGATTTAGAATTATGGTTAAGATTATGGTTAGGGGTTTGGGTTAGGGTTGGGTTGGGTTTGAGATTGGGTTTTAGATTTAGGGACAAGTTTGATGTTAGTGACATATTGATTGGCTTTTGGTTAGTGATAGATTTACAGTTAGGGTTAGAGTAAGGTTTAGTGAAGGGGTTAGAACTAGGGTAGGGTTAGAGTTAAAGTTTAGAGATAGGTTTAAGTGTATACTCAGGATTAAGGATATGGCTTTTGTTAGGGTTAGACCTTAGTTTTATTGTTAGGATAAGAGTCAATATAAGTTTAGTTTTAGGGTGGAGTCAGGGGTTTTCATTAGGGTTAGTGTTTAGTGTTTTCAGGTATGCTTAGGACTAATGTTAGGTTTAGGGTTAGAGCTAGTCTTAGTGCATACGTTTATTCATAGGTTTAGGGCTCAGTTTAGGTTTAGAGTTTAGTGAAAATGTTAATGGTTACTGTTAGTGATAGTGTTAAGTTTAGATTAAGGTTGTGGTTAGAGTTGAAGTTTGGGTTAGGGTTGGAGTTATGGGTTGGGTTAGAGTTAGACTACTGTCAAGATTAGCGTTAGGGTTATAGTTTAGGCTTAGGGTTAGAGATAGGGTTATTTTTAGTGTTACAGCTAGAGCTGAGGCTAGACCTAGGTCTAGAGCTGAGATTAGGACTAGGACCAGGGTTATGGTTAAGGTTATGGTCAGGATTAGGGGCATAATTAAGCCTAGGGTTAGGTTTACAATTAGGGTTAGGGCTGGGCCTCAAGAATGGGTTTAGTATCAGGGTTAGGGCCAGATTTAGGGATAGGATTAGGCCTAAGGTTAGGCCTGGGACAGGGTTAAGCACTAGTTGGAGTTAAGGCACTGTTAGGCTTAGGTTTTTGGTTTATGGCTGGGATTAGAGTTTGGTCTTAGATTTGAGAGCTATGGCTAGGGCCAGGGCTAGCCTTAATAGTATGCTTAGAGTTAAGGATAAGGTTAGGGCTAGAGTTAGATTTTGGTTAGGATTAAGGCAGATGTTAAAAAAAAGCAACTGCTCTCTCTAGGGTGTTGGGAGAATATAAGCATAACCATTATGTACATTGAGCTGTGGCAGGCTTGCTTATTTACTTTATGACCTTTCACCTTGACTCAGGAGTTTGTGTGTTTCACACACAAGCACCGAATTGTTCTGTCAAGTCAGGAGGAATGTGCTGATAATTTAGGGAAGATGGTTAATTGGTGGAATTCGCTAAAAGTATTTGACCGTTCCTTGACCCTCAGATAAAGGTGGGAAAAGAGGGCTGTTGAAGCTAATTGAGTTAATCAAACTGTGGTTATCTGATGTTCTGCTGTATAAGAAGGCTGAGCTAAAATAAACCAGGGCTGCAGTCTCTACTGACAGTCCTCCCAAGTATCTTTCTCTGTCTCTTGTTTTTCTTCCAATCTTCACTCCCCCTTTCAGGTGCTGTTCATCTCGGCCGGCTGGCACCGGCAAGTGGCGCCCGAACAGGGACCTGAAAAGTAGGGGAAAAAGTGAAGGACACCACTGGAGAAACTAAGTGAGTACACTGGTACGATTGGGGAGCGGTGAGTGTTTGTCTTGGGAGAAGATGGGACAAGGAAACAGTCGCTTGCTCTTTGTACATATGTTAAAGAATATGCTTCAGTCCTGAGGAGCAAAAGTGGAATGTAAGCAACTTGTAAATGTTTTAGACTTTGTAGAAAAGGTTGGTCCTTGGTTTCCTGAACAAGGTACAGTGAGTTTAGATGTGTGGCTACAGGTTGGAGAGAGAATGCGGGATTACTGTCACGTGGAGGGTCCTTCCAAAGTTCCCATAGATGCTTTTACATTGTGGGCTTTGGTCAGAGATAGTCTTGATCTGCAACACGAGGCCGAGAAGGCAAAGGAAGGAACATTCACTGAGACTAGAGGAGAATCTGATGGGCAGTGGCTCAGATAAAATTGAAACCAAACTTTCCGCTCTGCCAGGCCTGGCTCTGTTAGCCTTGCCACCCTCTTATGAGGACCCCCATCTGGGGCTAGAAGAGGGATCTCTTAACCCTGAAGATGAGTCTGCCCTAGGAGAGGAGGCGGTTAAGTATGATCAGGAAAAACATCCACCTCTAATTGCTTTGTCTGAGAAGCCTAACTATCACTGGGAAATTGAGCAGTTAAGGGTGGAGTTAGAGGCTTTGAAGAAGGGAATGTTAAATAACAAAGAGAAAAGAACTAGGAGCACCCCAACACCCTCTATTATAGCAGGATTAGAGCCTCCTCCAAGGTCACCAAAGGTTGTTGCACCTCCCATGATTGCCATGGTTCAGGAGCCCCCGTCAGGAGTTTGGTATCCTCTCAAAACTATGCAATCCCTGCTACAGCAGGCTATTGGAGCCATGGTAGAGTGAGGAGAGTCAGTGCATGGATTTCAAGTCTTCCCAGTTTCTGAGCAAGTCAATCAGCAGGGCAACAGTGTGCGGTCTCATGCACCTGTGCCATTTAAGAAGCTTAAGGAGCTAAAAACTGCTTGTGCTCAGTATGGTCCTACTTCCCCTTTTACCCAGGCTTTGTTAGAATCCCTATCCACGGACGTGCTTCCACCTGGCAATTGGAAGCAGATGGCACATGCTTGCCTTTCAGGGAGAGATTACCTGTTGTGGATATGGAACAGTGCCAGGTGACAGCAAATATCAATAGAGCGCAGAGATATCAATGGAAAGTCCTACCTCAGGGAATGAAAAGTAGTCCTACTATATGCCAATTTTATCTACATAAAGTGATTAGTCCAATACTTAAGGAATTCCCTGCTGTTCTCTTTCATTGTATTAATGATAGTCTCCTTAGTCACCCTTCTATTCAACTTTTAGAAGTTGTGCTTACTAAATTAACAACTATTTTAACAAAATATGGACTTTATATTTCCTCAGAAAAAATTCAAAAACATGTGCCTTATACTTATTTGGGATCTGTCATCTTAGATAATCAATTATACCTTACCACCTCAAAAATAGAGCTGCCATGGGGGCAGCTTGACAATTGCCTGGACCCCCTACAGTTTTTTTTCTACTCTTTAAAAAACTCCTCTGCCTTTGCTAACTAACACACAGTTACGAGCTGTAAAACCACAAGCAAGCAGGTCTAACCCTCCTTCAAAAAGCCAAAAAACAGGTTTGGCCAAAAACAAAGGCTCTGTTTACCTATAGCTTCCCTACAGTGACTCTTTTATGAGCTCTATGGTCATCTGGAGATTATTCTTCTCTAATTCCAGCTGGAGAAATGTCTTAATGGTTAAGAGCATAGTTTGCTCTTCCAAAGGACCTAGGTTTAATTCCTAAAACCTAAACTTCACTCGTTTTTCCTGTCCCTTCCAATTCTATTCCTGTTATTTTTATTTCATCCAGCTGTTTGTTGCCTTTATTTTAAAAAAATAAAAATAAAAAATGTTGTTTTAAGTTTTTCCACTCACTACAAATTCATTTCCAGGTTTTCCGTTTTCTAAGAAACTGACCTTCGAGTTTTATCTTATTAAGTTCACTTAAGACCCTACAATTCAATGTAAACACAGGTTATATTAATTAATCATCTTTTCTTTTATGTTTAATTCAGATTCCATGTTCTTTCAGTAAAATAATGCTACTTGGCACTCTCTTCTAAAACCAAACTGCTACTTTGGTTGTGACTCCAGATATGCCTGCTTTCAAAAGATCTTACAAAATTCATCATAATCAAACTTACTAAGTAACGCATTTTAGGTGCACCTAGTTTCATGTAACTGTGTCATATATGTGTAACAATCATTTTTATGTTGCTTAAAATTATGTCACATGTTTCAATATACTTCTATGTATTGAGATCTCACATAACTGTCATATGTGTCTATGATAATTGTCCTCATATATCATTTGTGTCAAGATAATTTTAAAATGTGGCCACTTCAAATTTTTCCTTTTTCATTCTTTTTATTGTGCACAAAATTATTGGTTTTATTTTTGGCATGCCTAATTAAAATACACAGGTACAAATTTACATTCAAAGGCCTTTTAACAGGGTTGAAAAATTTACATTCAAAGACCTTTTAACTTGGGTACCCTAATCAATTTTAAAATCTATTAAACAATGTTAATAAGTATTCTTTTGGTTCTGGTTTAGTCTCAAAAGGTTTTAAAATGTCCATTTTATCAGTACATAGTCTATATAAACCCATATTCCTGAAAAATAATTAACTTGGTATCAATTTAACTTAAAAGTAAAGCCTCATGCAAACTAAAATTGTTAATTAACCTAAAACAGTTTGTTCCCTATTTGACATACCACTGCTGTTCCTTACAACCCCACAAGACAAATAATTAAAAACAAAACAAAACACAAACATCTCAAAGATCAAATAAATAAAAGGAAAATGGGGGAATCACCTGTACCTGGGAGAACAGTGCAGAATCCTCATTTCCTATTATATGGGTCTCTACTAACTTTAAATTTTTTTACACTAAAGGATCAAGGAATTTCTCCAATGTCCAAGCACTGGCAGGGACTATCCCACAGCCCTTGTCACAGGTGCTTTGGAGGGACCATGAACCTGATCTCTGGAGTAAAACTCCAGCTCTTTTACTAACAATGGGGCGAGGGTATGCTTGTGTCTTTACAGAAAAGGAATCCCTCCCACCCCCGATGGGCACTGCTCAGATGCATCAGACTGCTCAACCGAGCCTCCCAGCAAAGATGGCTATGCTGACCCTGGGAAAGCAGAAAAGGAGAGCCGGCCAGAAGAAGACGCAGCCTCCTGTGACCTGAGGAATGATTAAGAACCTGATGAATGATGCCCAGGTGTTGGGACAACGCCGGGGCCAAGATATCTCGAAACCTGAAGTTCTTCTTGTCTGTGTTTTAACTATACTGACTGTGAATAGCATAAAAGCTGAAATGTGTGTCATCAATACTAATGTTAATGGTGTACCTATTTTAGGATAAATATTAGTACTCGAGTGTATTACACAAAACTGTGCATGGCCACCTGGACCCATCATATGGGAAAAGGATGGACAGAGGATATACAGCCAAATGGATGGAGGATTTTTAGGTTGGAAAAATGCTACTGACCAGAGCCTAAAAAAACAGCATGATTTCAGTATTTTTAAAGAGGCACTGACCTTAGAAGATACTGGAAGTTATAGCTGTGTAAAAAAAAACAAAAGAGACCTTTTAAAGATATTGAATTAGTTAGATCAACCACATCTTTGCAACGAACCAGCCTGTCAGTATCTAATGATTTAAATGAAAATTTATGGGTTCGTCTTGCACAAAAGGGTTATAATAAACAGAATTTCTGTATACAAGGAGACCTTTTATACCAGGATTGTTAAAGAAAAATCTAATAGGAATGGGGGTACATACGGATCTTTCTAAACAGATAACTAGGGACAATATAGAAAGTCAAACACAACGTGTTGATAAGATAGTCAAAGACTTACCTGTATCTCATGTTATTGTTAATTACTGTTCATGTTTTAATTGTAAGTTTGTTCCCTTACACTGCAATACCACCTCTAATCATACCTTAAAGCATGGGGAAAAATTGCCTGTACGGTGAAGCTTCGTTTGCAATAATGAAACCTATGTAGCACTGCCTTATGGATAGCAAGGATTATGTGCTATAGGACATATAATGCCTTTGCTAATAACCACTCCTATAAAAAGAATGCATAGATCTTTACCTGAAGACTGTGATGATTCTCTCAAGCTACTTGACCCAAAAGCTGTAGCTGTTAGTTCTGTCTTTTTACTCCCCATACCTGGTTTCGTATCTGGATTACAAAATGAGATATCTAATCTTGCTTGTATAACTAGTAAAACAGCAAACATAACTACAAAAATACTAGGAGAAATTAATCAGGAAATGGGAGAACTAAGAGCTACAAAATAGAGCTACTATAGACTATCCTTTGTCGCTGTTAGTTCTGTCTTTTTACTCCCCATACCTGGTTCGTATACTGGATTGCAAAACGAGATATCTAAACTCGCTTGTATAACTAGTAAAACAGCAAATATAACTGCAAAAATACTAGGAGAAATTAATCAGGAAATGGGAGAACTAAGAACTGCTGTGCTACAAAATAGAGCTACCATAGACTATCTACTGTTAAAAAAATCACTTGTAATGTGAACAATTTCCAGGAAAGTGTTGTTTTAATTTGTCTGATTTTTCACATGCTATAGACCAACAGATTAATGATTTACAAAAGGAAATTGATAAGATGTCTGAATTGTCTATACCTTGGCCAAAATGGCTCCAATGGCTTATTCCATTCTTGGGCCCTATATTGATTGGCGTACTTCTTCTTATGGGAGCTCCAATAGCTATTCGCTATATTATAATTTTGATTAATAATACTGTGGCCTCTATGACCACTTCCTTTTTTTTAATTTATTTTAATTAAAAGAAGCATTTCATTACAACAGCATTAACCTATTCAATAACATTTTTCTGAG
>NW_008357641.1:300966-302022 GCF_000622305.1 Nannospalax galili
TATTTTTTCCATCCTTTCACTTTGAGATAGTGTCTGTCCTTGAAAGTGAGATGAGTTTCTTGCAGACAGCAAAAACATGGGTTTTGTTTCTTAATCCATTCATATGGTCTACGTCTTTTGACTGGGGAGTTCAGCCCGTTAATGTTTAAAGTTAGTAATGAAAGATGAGTATTGAGTCCTGTCATTTTTGTTGTTGTTGTTCGTTTACATTCATTTTTTTTGTTGTTGTTCATTTACATTCTTGCTAAAGCAGTACTTTTACACTGTTATACCCTCGTTGGAATTCTTTCTGCAACCCCTCGAGTATAGTCTTTCCTTTCTTCAGCTCTTTGTATTGCTCCCAGAACTCTCTGAAGGGCTGGTTTTGTGGACAAGAATTCCTTCAGCCTATTTATGTCATGGAAGTTTTTCTTTCCCCTTCAACTATAATAGACATTTTGGCTGGATATAGTAATCTGGGTTAGCATCTGTGGTCATTTAACACTGGGAATACTTTGGTCCAGGCTCTTCTGGCTTCCATAGTTTGCATTGAAAACTCAGCTGTGCTCCTAATGGGTTTTCCTTTATGTGTGACTTGTTGTTTCTCTTGTGCAGCTTTCAGAATTTTCTCTTTGTTTTGTGTGTGTACTGTTTTTACTACGATGTGCCATGGAGAGTTTCTGTTCTGGTCCTGTCTGTTTGGTGTTCTGTATGCTTCTTGTATTTGTATGGGCATGTCTTTCTTTAAGTTTGGGAAATTTTCTTCCACAATTCTGTTGAAGATCTGGTCCATGCCATTGTCTTGGGGTTCTTCTCGTTCCTGTATGCCTATGATTCACAAGTTTGGTCTTTTTATGGTATCACTCAATTCCTGCATATTCCATTCTTGTGATTTCTTAAATTTTTCATAATCTTTGCTTGAGTGGTCCAGTTCGTCCTCTTTATCTTCCAGTCTTGATATTCTGTTTTCTATTTCATTCATCCTATTAGTGAGGCTTTCATCTGTCATTTCTAATTGGCTTACTGAGTGTTTCACTTCCTTCTTCATTTCAGCCTGAGTATTCTTCAATATTTCTA
>NW_008357641.1:303164-340738 GCF_000622305.1 Nannospalax galili
CGCCACGCAGGGATGCAAAGGCAGATGGGGAGGGAAGAAGCCCCAAGATTTTCCAGGGAGTGGATTGAGTAGCTGGGTTTTACTGGATGGAAAGGATCAGGGAGAGGAAAGGTAAGCCTCTGAGCCCCAGAAAGAGGCTGTCAGCCCCAGAAAGAGGCTGGCGGGTGTTGCAGGACCAGGGAAGTGGAGGGAGGTGAGGGCGGGGCCAGCTCCAGAAGCAGTGCTCCTGAGGCCTAAGGAAGGCACTAAGTTGGTCTGGGTGAAAAAGATCAGGAAGCAGTATTAGTTCCCCAGGTGTCTGGGGACCCAAGACCAGGAATGGCACAGGGCCCAAACCAGGAGCAGAGAACAGCGGCAGAGATGGAAGGGCGAATGAGGCCGGGGGAGTCAATGCAAGGAAGGCTCCACAATGGACCCACCACCCGAGAGGCCTGAGGATAGGGTAGAAGGCCAGGAGAGTTAGTGGGTGGTGCAGGTCCGGGGAAGTAGGGAGAGGTGAGGGCAGGGCCGAGTCCAGAGGCAGGGCTCCTGGGGCCCAAGGAAGGCACCAAGCCGGTGGGGGTGAACAGGGTCAGGAATCAGCAGTGGCCCCCCAGGTGTCTGGGGACCCAAGACCAGGAATGGCGCAGGGCCCAAACCAGGAACAGAGAACCCCAGAGAGGCCTGAGGGCGGGAGAGTGGGCCAGGAGAGGTAGCCAGTGGTGCAGGTCCGGGAAGTAGGGAGAGGTGAGGGCAGGGCCGAGGCCAGAGGCAGGGCTCCTGGGGCCCAAGGAAGGCACCAAGCCGGTGGGGGTGAACAGGGTCAGGAATCAGCAGTGGCCCCCCAGGTGTCTGGGGACCCAAGACCAGGAATGGCGCAGGGCCCAAACCAGGAACAGAGAACCCCAGAGAGGCCTGATGGTGGGAGAGTGGGCCAAGAGAGTTAGCCAGTGGTGCAGGTCCAGGAAGCAGGGAGAGGTCGACCACTTCCTTTTTACTTTTAAAAAACAAAAAGGGAGAAGATGTAGGAAACCAGGATCCCAGGCTGTAGGTTGAGATGAGCCTAAAACTTATAGGTCCAGGCTGTATTCTCTGCTAAAGGGAGGGGCACTGAAAACAGTGGCTCTGATAATCCATCTTGCAGAACACTGCCAGACTAGCAGGAGGAAGCAGCCTGGTCATAAAAGTGCAGGCTCCCTGCTCTGTGGGAAAGCATCTTGGTCAACAACCCTTAGCTCACCTCCTTGTCCTGAACAAATAACTCAGCTACCCCTGGCTAAAAGATTAGGCTAGGTTAAAGGTTTACGCCTCAGCTAAAAGCTAAAAGTTTACCATGCTTTTAGCTCTAAGAAAGAAAACATTGTGGCCAATAAATTACTGGATGGGCATTGATAGCCTTGAGCAAAAGTTCAAGAAACCTTCTGGCACCAACTAACAGACTAAATGTCCTGTTGGGAAGACACAGGTCCCAGAGTTTATGACTCTGTCACCATTCAGACCCTCTCCCCGAAGCAAGCAGGTCCCCCACTAAGCAAAGCAAACCTAAGTCCCGACAGGAAGAAAAAGAGATAGTAGTGACTGTGAATGACTCTGATTAATTGCTCAGCCTGCCTCAACTCTTGGTTAATTGCTCAGCCTGCTTCAAAATGCCTGATGATTATTTTGGATTGGGAAGCTGGTTGCCTATTTGTTTTGTTAAAAATGATAATAAGTCTGGGTGTGTACAAGTAGATGACCATGTGCTTGTGGGATGAGGTGAATGCTGTACCAATGCCAAAGTGCTACTGCCAAGAGATAATAGAGGGAAAATTTTCTCTGCAAGCATTTCCACCCTGTAAGCAGCGACAGATATTCTAAAAAGGCTGAGAGCCACCTTACGTCGTGGTCCTCTATCACTTCCATCATGAGCGGTTTAGCAGGACTTAGCATGCTTTTCCTACTATGTCTTTGTTTCCTTCCGGTGGCAGTAAAGTTATTTGTGAAATTTTTGTGGCAAGTCAAGGCTACTGTGCATAATATGAGATTGTGCTCCCTCCCCTAACAGAGGCCAGTAGTCAAAGATGGGTAAGCTCTTCTGGGAGAAAGTCAACCTAAGACAGGGCGTACCTGATGGAAGCTATGTGCCAATGACGGGTAAGGCTTTGCTCTAGCAGAAGACAACCTAAGACAGGCACAGTCCTTCTGTCCTAGATGTAGCATAATCTGGGGTTATAAAAATAAAAAAGAAGGGGGAGATGTTGGGAGCTGTTAGTCTATTATGTACATTAAGCTGTGGCAGGCTTGTTTACTGAGTTTGTGTTATGCACACCAGTACCTAATCTGCCTAATCAAGAGGAATGTGTTTATGTGGAGAGCCTCACAATACCTGACCTGGAGGCAACAGTGGTAAACAAAAAGATCAAAGAAGCCTTTGAAGTATAAAAAGAGCTGTTGAAGCTAGTTGAGCTAAGCAAACTATCGTTATCTGATGTTCTGCTGTATAGGAAGGCTGATCTAAAATAAACCGGGGCTGCAGTCTCTACTGACAGTCTTCCAAAGTATCTTTTCTCTGTCTCTTGTTTTTCTTTCAATCCTCACTCCCCCTTTCAGGTGCTGTTCATCTAAGGCTGGCTGGCACTGGTACTAACGCTAGAGTTACAATTAGGCTATGGTGAAGTTTTTGTTAATAGTTATGGATATAGGTCTAAGTTTACATTTAAGATTGATGTTAGGATTAGGGTTAGGTCTAGGTTTTGTGCTAAATTTAGGTTTAGAGTTAGGATTAGGGTTAAGGTTACTCATATGGTTAGGATTAGGGTTGATTTACTGTTAAGGTCAGGGATTAGGGTTAGAGTTATTGTTAGGACTAGGGTTAGTGTAAGGGTTTAGGATTAGGGTTAGAGATAGGTTTAGTTTTAGGGTTAAGGCTGGGACTAGGATTAAGTTTAGGGTTACCGTTAGGGATAGCATTAATGTTACTGGGATAGGCTAGGCCTAGAGTTATTTATTGCTAGTTATTTATTGTTACTGGGCTAGGCTAGGCCTAGAGTTATTTATTGCTAGGCCTAGAGTTATTTATTGCTAGCCATTCTGGCTCTATGGCTAGGCCTAGAGTTATTTATTGCCAGAACTAGGGTAGGGCTATAGTTATGTTTAAGATGATGGTTAGAGCTAGGGTTATGTTAAGTTCTAGGGTTAGGGATAGAGTTAATATTAGGATTCGAATTTGGTTATGTTTAGGTTTAGTGGTAGGTCTAGAAGTATTCCCAATTACCAGGGTTAGTGTTACTGATAAAGCTAGGGCTAAACCTTGTACTAGGTCTAAAGCTAGTGTTAAGATTAGAGATAGGGTTAGGGCTATGAATTAGACAACCTATTTCTAAGATTAAGTTTAAATTTAGGGTTAAGGTTGGTGTTAGTGATAGGCTTAGATTAGGATTAGGGTTAGGTTTACAGTTATGATTAGGTTTAGGATTATTTTTTTAGGACTATGGATAGCTGTAGTGATAGCATTAGGTCTAGGTCTATGGTTAAGGCTAGGTTTAGGGTTATGTTTAGCATGTTTTTAGGATTAGGGTTACAGATAGGGTTAGGGTTTGGGTTAGGGCAAAGGCTAGGGCTAGGACTAGGACTAAGATTAGGGTTAGGGTTATGGCTACAGTTAAGGCCAGGGTTAAGTTTAGGATTAAATTTAGGGTGACCTTTAGGTCTAAGTTTAGAACTAAGGATATGGTAACACTAAAGCACAGGCTAAGTCTAGGTCTAGGATTAATTATACTCTTATTTTGGGTCACAATGATTTCAAAGTTTAGAGTTAGGCTTAGAATAAACATTAGTGTTAGACTTAAAGATAAGATTCTTGTTTTCAGATTTGTGTTAGGTTTAGGGTTAAGGTTACAGTTAGGGTAGGAATAGGGTTGGTGATAAGGCTAGTGCTAAACCTAGGGTTAAGGTCAAGTTTAGGAATAAGTTAACGGTTATGGTTAGTGCTATGATTGGGTTTAAGATTATGGTTATTTTTACAATAGGGCTCCTTTTAGACCTAAGATTAAGGTTACAGTTAGGTGTAGGATTAGGGATAGGGTCAGGATTACATTTAGGATTATGGTTAAGGTTAGGTGTTAGGGATTGTATTAGGTTTAGATATAGGGTTAGGGCAAGGTTTAGGGATTGAGTTAGGGATTTGGGTAGGTTTGGGGTAACAGTCAGAGTTATGGATTAGGGTTAGGGCTTAATAATAGAGTTAGGTTTAAGGTTAGGATTAGGTCTGGTGTTGGGGTTAGAGTTATGGGTAGGGATATTTTTAGGGTTAGTGATTAGGCCTAGGATTAAAGTTCAGGATTAGGATTTTGGTTAATGTTAGATTTGGGGTTAGGAATAGGTGATTTAGAACAAGGGTTTGTGTTAGGGTTAGGAATTGGGTTAGACTTAGTAATAGTGTTAAGATTAGTTATTGGGTTATGGTTAGTGCTAAGGTCAGGGCTAGTATTAGAGTTAGGGCTAGAACTAGGGTAAAGGTTACCATTAGGGTTAGGTTTAGGGTTAAAGATAGGATTTGAGTTAGTGTTATGTTTATGTTTATTGTTTGTGTTATGGCATGGGTTAGGACTATGACTATGAATAGCTCTATGGCTAAGGCCAGGATTATAACTAGTGCTAGTTAGCTTAGGGATACTGAGAGGGCTAGAGTTAACCTAGGGTTAGGGCAGGGTTAGAGTTAGTGATAATGTTAGTAATAGAGTAGTTTTAGGGTTAGTGTTAGAGTTGGTGGCTACAGTTAGTACTAGGGTCGGTGTTAGGTTCAGTCTTTAGTTTTAGGATGAGATCTAGAGCCAGGGTTAGTATCAAGGTTAGTGCTGGTTTAGTTCTAGAGATGGGCTAGGACAAGGATTGAGGTTAGGATTAGTGTTAGGGCAAAAGTTAGGGGTAGAATTAGATTTAGGATTAGACTTATGTTTAGGGTTAGTGCTAGGGTTACATTTTGGGCTCAGATTACTTTTAGAATTAGGCTTTGTATTAGAGTTAGTGTTAGGGTTATTTTTAGATCTGGGAATAGATTTAGGATTATGCTTAGACTTACTCCTCAGTTAGGCCTATGATTAGGTTTCAAATTATCCTTAGGTTTACAGTTGGTTTGGGATTAGGGTTATGGTTAGAGTAATTTTTAAATGTTAGGGTTACTTTTATGGTTAAGGTTAGTGTTGGTATTAATCTTATGGTAAGGGATAGAGTTTAGGCTTATTGGTAGTACTGGGGTTAGGGCTAGTTTTAGGTTCAGGATCAAATATGTGTATCATATTGAAGTCAGGACTAGGCCTAACATTAGTTAGGGATAGGGTTTGTATTAGGGTTTGGTATTAGAAGTATGGTGATGGATTAGGTTTAGGGTATTTAGTTAGTGTTGGGGTTAGTTTAAATTTAGGACTAGGGTTAGGGAATGGTATGTTGTTATGCTTAGGATTAGAGATAGTTTTGGAACTAAAGTTATGATTAGAATTAGGATTAGAATTATTCTTAGGGTTAGGGTTAAGGTTAGGATTAGGGTTAAGGTTAAGGTTAGGGCTAGCATTAGTGTGACAGTAAGAATTAAGGTGAGGGATAGGTTTAGGATTAAGAGGGTTAGGGTTATGGCTAACAAAAGGGTTAAGTTTAGGGTTAGGGAGAGGGTTACTATTAGGATTATGGTTAGGCTAAGGTTAGGATTAAGCTCATGGTTTGAAGTATAAGGTTAAGGTTAGGTTTAGGTTTAAGGTTAGGGGTTTAGTGTGTTAGTTTAGGGTTATAGTTGGGGTTGGTTTGGGGTTTGGATTCTGAGTTAGGGTTAGAGTTAAGGTTTGGTTTAGGTTTAGGTTTAGTGTTAACCTTTTGTTTTGGTGTAGAGTTTGGATAAGGTTTAGGATTAGTGTTCAGTTTGGGGTTAATGTTAGGGGTTAAGAATAGTGTTAAGGTTATGGTTGTAACACTGAGAAATGCCACGCAGCTTTTTTTGTGGGGGTCAACTCAGGAGTCCTTTATTGAGTTGGTTGTCAGTAATGGGGATAATGTCCCAAAGAATTCATGACCCAGGGAGAAGTAGGGCAAGGTTTCTAAAACTAAAGACCAGGGGCTGGAGAGATGACTCAGTGGTTAAGAGCATTGACTGTTCTTGCAGAAGACCCAGGTATGAATCCAAGCATCCATGTGGCAGCTATCAATCATCCATAACTCCAGTTCCAAGGGATCTGATACTCTCTTCTGTCTTCTGTGGATGCTGCACAACACAGGTGCACTTACACACTGCTTAACACCCATACACGTAAAATAAAAATAAATTTAAAAAGAACTTAAAACCACACATGCCAGGGGCAAAACCAATAACCATAGTTACTTCAATTACAGATTTCACAATCGTTAAATGAGACCAGGGACAGATGAGTTATCAAAGAGATTTTTCAGTTAGCAAAAAGTTTTGATAAGGAAAAAACAAGTTTCTGAGAACTGTAGAAACAATGAGCTCCATAGAGCTGCTGGGAGGGCGGATGACACCTGGCTACTTGTAAGTTTCACAGTATTATATAAAAAATGTACTACATGAAATTGCCTGCATGAGACATTTTACCTGGCTGCAGTGGGAATTGCCAGGCAAAAATACAAGGTAAAAGTCAGCTGAAACAAAATGGAGCTAATTTTGCCATTCCATTGCCCCATGGCCTTAAGGAAGAGTCAAGCACTGACTCAATATCCTCACATGACAGGTCATTGTACTGGGCTTTCAGGTACATTAATTTTTTTTGAATTATATCTTTTTTAATAAATAATTTTTTGAGAATTTCATACATGCATATAAGGTGCTTTGATCAAATCCATGACCATTCCCTCCCCTCCAACTCCTCCCATATCTCCCCATCACTTTTTTCTGATAACTTCATGAACTCTTTTTTCTTCTTTGATTTATTTTTTTTGAATGGGGCTTTTGGCTATTCTAACATTCCCTCCTCTGAAGAGGTAACCCTAAAATCTTTTAAGGATTAGATAAACACTCCCAAATATTTTCAACATTTTTGGCCTTTGGAATGGAGTATGTTGCTAAGAGGCCCAAGGACGTTGTGAGTTTTAGCCAAGAAACTGGATACTTTTCTTTGAGGTCTTTTTACCCTAACTACCTAGTCAATTCTTACCTCATATTCATCACACTGTCATGGTGCAGTGACCACAGTTCAAGCCTGAAGGGCTTGGGGACCCCGGCGGATAGAAATCAGGATGCAGGGGATGCAGAGGCTTGTGTACCAGTGCATGTTTATTGTGAACTAAAGCAAGCTTATATAGAAAGCAAATCAGAGAGTAACCAAGGAGTAACCAAGGATACATTATGTTACCACCAAGAATACATTACTTCAGCAACCGATACTCACACAACGTTTACAGTATCCAAGATTCAGCTACATAATATTTATAATATCTTAGATATAGAGTGTACTGTTTGTGGTTACTCTTAGCAACTACTAAAATCTATTATATCTATATAGAAACCAAGGTTATAGTGATGAGAAACTCCGGTGCCCATAAACTGAAACAGAACTCTTTAGTTGTGTTTCCAAGACTGCTAGTTAATCAGGGAAGCATAGCCTGTCAACTCAAACCACAGAAGCAAAAAGCAGGGAAAGTCCCAGGGTGGAAGCATTCTTCCTCCAATTCTAAAGTCAAGCTGTGCCCATAATAGCTCCCAATATCACACCATCCTCTGAAGGGGTTACCCAAATTGCCAATAGGTAATCAGGATGCAGACTGCTCTGGCTTCTTCTATAATGAACAGGCATGCAGGGTGAGGCAATTGGGGTACCCCTTCAGTGGGTCTGTCTAAAAGACTCCCAAATTGCATAACTCTTATCTCTAAGGGGGAAAAGAAAGTCCTTGAATCATGAATGGGAGATGTGAAGGAGAAGTGAAGGCAAGAGGAATTAGCATTACAAGTCCTAGACAGGGAACTAGAAAAAAGTCAGAACAGGGCAATTTTCAAATGTTCATATGACAGACCATTGGAATTTCTTGACAATCCCTCTATTGGGTTCCTCCTCATTCTTCTTTTGTCTTCCAGGGCTGCAGTGATGGATCCAGGATTTGCTTTCAGGTATATTGATACCTGTCAGAGTGTTTAGAATCAGTGTCAGTTCCCTCTCAAAGGCTTCTAGATAGGGAGAGAAAACAAATTTATCCATCATTTTAGAACAATAGCCAGTTGTCTCCCTTAGCTGTAGGTGGGCACGACAGTATTGGGGACCAAGATTTGAAGTCTTATATCGGAGCAACACTTTCCTGTTAGGAACAAAATGATCAATGAGAAATAATTGTCTAAGTAACATTTTATGTAGACTTAGGCCTAGTGTCTGGGAAGTGTAAACCCTTGAAGTCTTAAAGAAACATACTGATGACTTTAGTTTTGGGCAATATTTTCCTTTTGGGTGTTTGAGACCATTCAGTTGGCCCAAACAAATCAACTTATTTTTACACTTAAAGTCATTTGAGGATCTGTTCTTCAGGGGTTACATGGGCTAGGGAGGAACTCCTGGATCCTTTCTTTTTACCAGTTCCATCTATGTGAAGATAGGTCAAAGGCCCTTCTCGACCATGTCTGGCTTCACTTAGAAGCATGAGTGAGATGTTTCCTCTGAGTTGACCCTCCTCTTTGTAGACCGGACGCTGGTTCAAGTCCATCTTATGGGGTCTCCATGGCCTCTCTGAACAAGAGGAAAGGTGACACCACAGTTACAGGACATTTGAGAGTTGTTCCATAGTCCCCTGGAACTTAGTCGACCTTGGAGGGCAAGGGGCAAAAACTCTCCTTTAAGTCCCTCTGACCACATTAGTATAGGCCTCAAACTATGGCTGTAAAACATTTGAAAAGGGTAGTTCTACCAGTCTGGTACTTTAAATTATCATGTGCTATGTAGATAAGGCTTAAGTAAAAAAACAAATACTTTCTGATAAACCGTCACTAGATATATATTTTGTTCCTTAAACTAGCTGACTAAACTATGACCATAGACATTTTAAGATTATGTGTATATTATTTTTTTCTCATCTGTAATATATCATAACAAACCTATACAGACCTTCATCACTTGCTTAGGCTTTCTCATTTTTTCTGTCTGTTTTAGAAAATATCTCCATTCCCATATCCTTTTAACATCTTTTACATTCTCATTTTCTTTTTTAAAAATATAATTATGAGACCCAATAGCATTAAGAAATAAATTTTCCATCTGTCTTGAGGCTTCTTTTCCAGGGGATGATAAACAATGCTTATTCCCTTTTAAGCTTCTAGTGTCAAGCCAATGTTTGATTAAAGTTTTACTGGGGAACCAATGAATTTATTGAGCTTACTTACCAAGATAATTGAGGGGTTCCTGAGCTGTATGTATGACCTGAGGGTATGAATACTGGAAAGCCAGTATTGGTCATGCCATCTGGTCCTAGCCTTCCCCAGATTGTATAATTTAACCCTTCCCAAATCCAGTAAGCCATGTGTGATTAGGGCCAAATTACATACAATTGGCTGGGAAGAGTGGCTGGATACTCAGGTGAGGGTACAGTGATCCTCCTTGGCCCTCCTTTAATGAACGAACACAACCGTCATCAAGCCCAATTGTGATGATGTTTAGAGACCAGCCTCAGTTAAAGTTGTGATGATGGTAGTTATTTCATACAGAAGGGACTGCAGTATAGCAACATCTTATTTAAAAACCTGGAATTTAAAAGGATTTGGTGCTAGGATCCATATATGAGGGAGAACACACATCATCTGTTTTTCTGAGTCTGTGTTACTCGATTTAGTAAAACAGTTTCTAGACCCATCCATTTATCTGCAAATTTCATGATTTCATCTTCCTTTACTGCTGAATAGAACACCATTGGGTAAATATACCACATTTCTGTTAACCACTTATCAATTGAGGGGCACTTAGGTTGCTTCCATCCATTAGCTGTTGTGAAAAGATCAGCAACAAACATGGTTGCACCAGTGTCTCTACAGTGAGCCCTTTGGGTATATGTCAAGGAGTAAAACCAGGTCATATGGTAGGTTCACTTTTAATTTTTTAAGAGTTCTCCACACTGTTTCACACAGAGGTTGCATGAGTTTGCAATCCCAATAGCAGTGAATGAGCATTTCCCTTTCTCCACATCCTCACCAGCATTTGGTATCATTTGTTCTCTTGATCCTAGCCAGTCTGATTGGGGTAAGGTGATACCTTAGGGTGGTTTTAATTTGCATTTCCCTAATTACTAACGATGTTGAACACTTTTTGAAATGTTTCTTAGCCATCTTTATTTCTTCATTTAAGATCTCCTCTTTAGGTCTTTAGGCCATCTTTCAGTTGGGTCATTCAGTTTCTTGATTCTTTGTTTTTTGAGTTCTTTATATATTCTGGATGTTAAACCTCTGTCAGATGTGGTCACTGGTGAAGAATTTTTCCCATTCTGTGGGTTTTCTCTTCATTTTTTTTTATTGTTTCTTTTGCTATACAGAAGTGTTTTAGTTTAATGAGGTCCCACTTGTTGATTGCTAACCATAACTCTTGAGCAACTACTGTCTGCTGCCTATATTTTCTTCTAATAGTTTCAGGGTTTCCAGTTGTATTTGATCCATTTGGAGTTGACTTTTATGCAAGGTGAACGATAAAGATCTAGTTTCATTCTTCTTCAGGTGGCGATCCAGTTTTTCCAGCACCATTTGTTAGAGATACTGTCTTTCCTCCACTGTGTGTTCTTGGCCCCTTTGTCAAATATCAGGTGGGTGAAATTGCATGTACTCAGGTTTGGAACTTCAATGACATTCCATTGATCTATGTGTCTTTTTTTCTGCCAGAACTATGCTGTTTTTATGACTAGAGCTCTATAATATACTTTGAGATCTGGTATAGTAATCCCCCCAGCGTTGTTCTTTGTGCTCAAGGTTGCTTTGGCTGTCCGGGGTCTTTTGTGCTTCCATATGAATTTAAGGATTTTTTTTTTCTAATTCTGTGAAGTATGTCATGGGGATTTTGGTTGGGATTGCATTGAATCTATATATTGCTTTTGGTAGGAGGGTCATTTTCACAGTATTAATTATTCCAATTCATGAGCATGGAGGTCCTTCCATCTCTTGGTGTCTTCCTCAGCCTCTTTAATGATTTAAAATTTTCACTGTAGAGATCTCTGGTGTCTTTGGTCAGATTTATTCCAAGATACTTTATTTTTTTGCAGCAATTGTGAATGGAAGTATTTCCCTGTATTCTTTCTCCAATTGCTTGTTATTGGTATATAGAAAGGCTATTGCTTTTTGTAGATTGAATTTATAGCCTGTCACTTTATGAAAGTGTTGATCAGTTCTAGACATTTTCTGGTGGAACTTTTGGGATCTCTTAGGTATAGTGTCATATCATCTGCAAAAAGTAATAGTTTGACTTCTTCTTTTCCAATTAATACTCCTTTAATTTCCTTCTCCTGTCTTGTGCTGTAGCCAAGGTTTCAAGCACTATGTTGAAAAGGACTGGAGCTAGTGGGCATCCTTGTCTGGTTCCTGATTTTAATGGGAATGCTTCCAGTTTGAACATAAATGCATGCTGGATTTTGTCAAAAGCTTTTTCTGCATCTATTAAGATGACAATGTGGTTTTTATCTTTGAGTCCATTTATATGATTAATGACATTTATTGACTTGTATATATTGAACCATCCCTGTATTTCTGAGATAAAGCCTACTTGATCATGGTGAATGATCTTTTTGATGTGTGTCTGTATGCAGTTTGCAAGTATTTTGTTGAGAATTTTTGCGTTTTGTTCATTAAGGATATGGGTCTATAGTTGTTTATTTTTTTATTATTGTGTCATTACCCAGTTTGGGTATTAGAATGATGCTGGCTTCATAGAAGAAATTTGGGAGTTTTCCCTCTGTTTCCATCACTTTGAATAATTTTAGTATTGGTTGGAGAACTTCTTTAAATGTTTGGTAGAATTCTGCCTTAAATCCATCTGGGCCGGGGCTTTTTTTAGTTGGGAGGCTTTGTATTACTGTTTCAATTTCCTTATATGTTATGGGTCTGTTTAAACTGTTGATCTCTCCTTGGTTTAACTTTGGTGGCCCCCATGATTTTAGATATCCATCCATTTATTTTAGATTTTCAAATTTAGTAGCATATAGGTTTTTAAAATATTCCCTTATAATGGCCTGGATCTTTTGGGTGTCTGTTGTGATGTTTCCCTTTTCATCTCTGGTTTTATTGATTCAGATTTGCTCTTTCTATCTTTTGGTTAACTGGGCTAAGGGTCTGTCTATCTTGTTCAGCTTCTCAAAGATCTGTCTCTTAGATTCATTGATTCTTTGTATTGTTTGCTTTGGTTCTATTTCATTAATTTCTGCTCTGATTTTTGTTATTTCTTCTCTTCTTGTGGGTTTGGGTTTCATTTCTTCTTGCCTTTTCTGTGTCTTGAGTTGCAGTGTTAGGTCATTTATTTTGGCTTTTTCTAATTTTTTTAATGTAGGCACTTAGTCCCTCTTAGGACTGCTTTTAAAATGTCCCAGAGGTTGTGTTGTGTTCTATTGCACTTTTCATTGAATTCCAGGAATTCTTTTCTTTCTTAATTTCTCCTTTGACCCACTGATTGTTTAGGAGTGTGTTGTTCAGTCACCACGAGTTCATGTAGTGACTAGGGCTTTGTCCAATGTTGATTTTGAGCTTTATTGCATTGTGGTCTGATAGAATGCATAGAATTATTTTAATTTTTTGTATTTATTGAGGTTTTGTGGCCCAGTATGTGTTGAAAAAGTTCCATAGGGTGCTGAATAGAAAGTGCATTCTTTGGTGCTTAGGTGGAATATTTGAAAGATGTCTGTTAGATCTATTTGATGTATGGTATCATTTAATTCAGATGTCTCCCTGTTTATTCTTTGTCCAGTTTACCTGTTTAATGTAGGCAGTGGGTATTGAAGTCCCCTACTATTACTGAGTTGGGGTTAATCTGTGTCTTAAAATCCTGTAGTGTTGTTTTTATGAATTTGAGTACACCAGAGTTTGGTGCATATATGTTAATGATTGTAATACCTTCTTGGTTAATTGTTCCTTTGATCAGAATGAAGTGACCTTCCTTATCACTTCTGATTATTTTTACTTTGAAGTCTATTTTGTCAGGTATTATAATTGCAATTCCTGCTTGTTTCTTAATGCCATTTTCTTGGAATATTCTTTTCCATCCTTTTACCTTAAGGTAGTGCCTGTCCTTGAAGGTGAGATGGGTTTCTTGCAGAGAGCAAAGAGTTGGATTTTTTTTCTTAATTCATTCACTTAGCCTGTGTCTTTTGAGTGGTGAGTTCAGTCCATTGATATTTAAGGTTACTTTTGAAAGACGTGTATTGGTTGCCATCATTTTGGTTGCTGTTTGTGCTCTCTGCCTAATTTTGTGTTTCCTCAATTATACCTTTATTTATTTTCTTTTGTGTCCCCTGGGGTATAGTTGTTTGTCCCCTCTCTGTATTGCATCAAGTATTCTTTGAGGATCTGGTTTTGTGGACATGTATTCTTTCAGGCTATTTGTGTCATGGAAGCTTTTTCTTTTTACCTCAACTATAATGGAAATTTTTGCTGGGTAAAGTATTCTGGGCTGGCATCTATTGTCATATAAAACTGGAAATATCTTGGTCCAGGCTCTTCTGGCTTTCATAGTTTGCATTGATAAGTCAGCTGTAATTCTGATGGGTTTTCCTTTGTATGTGACTTGTTGTTGGGTTTTTTTGGGTTTTTTTTGTTTGTTTGTTTTTGTTTTCTGCTTTCAGTATTCTCTCTTTGTTATGTACATTTAGTGCTTTTACTATGATATGTCATGGGGAGTTTCTTTTCTCATCCTGTCTATTTGGTGTTCTGTGTGCTTCCTGTATTTGTATAGGAGGTATGTCTTTCCTTAATTTGGGGAAATTTTCTTCTACAATCCTGTTTAAGACATGGTCAGCACGATTAACCTAAAATTATTCTCTTTCCTGTATACCTATGATCCGTAGATTTGGTCTTTTCATGGTGTCCCACTTCTCTTGAATATTTCATTCCTGTGGTTTTTTTTTAAAATTTTCCATAATCTTTGCTTGAGTGGTCCAATTCTTCAACTTTATCCTCCAGTGTTGATGTTTTGTTTTCCATTTCATTCATTCTAGTGGTGAGGCTTTCCCCTGTTGGTTCAAGTTGGCTTATTGAGTTTTGCACTTCCTTCTTCATTTCTGCCTGAATTTTTTTCAATTTTTCCATCTCTTTTGTGAATTCATTCAGAAGTTTATCCCTATGTTCTTTAGTTCTTTGATTTGTTTGTTCGTGTATTCTTTAAATTTGTTGAATTCCTTGATCATGTTTATGATTGTTCTTTTAAATTCGGTGTCCTTGTTTATCTCTAGGGGGTTCTCCTTGTAGAACTCTTCTACAGGATTGGTGAAGTTTGGTGGGGAAATAGTGTTTTGGCTTTCCATTTTATTATTCTTTTGTTGTGATCATGACATGTGAATTTCTTTTGTTGTTTATGATTCTGATATGAGAATTAAGCTGAAGTATGTGTCTGTTTGTATTATCTGGGTGCCTACATCCTTTGTTGGTTATGTGAAGCTGGTTGGTACAGGGTTCAGGTTCTCTCAGGTTTAATTTGGAGGGAATTGATGTCTTCAGATCAGCTATTCAGGAGTACCCACAGAACCCAATTCAGGTTCCAGTCAGGTACACTCAGGCTTCCTTCATCATGTGGAGGCATGGTCCAGGTACTCTCAGGCAGTCCCCTGTGTTCTCAGCCCCAATGCAGGGGGAGGCCAGAGGGAGGCCAGAACTCAGCACTTTCTGGAGGTCTGCTGAGATCAGAGCAGCTACACCAGTGGAGGTTGAAACCCACCCTCTCAGGCTGTCTGCTCGGATCTCGGTCTTAGCCTACCAAGCCAGATCTGCCCTGGTGCCTTGGCAGGGTGCTACACCCTCTCCAATGGAGCCCGCATGAGATCCTCCGTGGGTTGAGGCTGAAACTTCAAGGAAGGTTGCCTCTTGGAGTTGGTTGTGCTAAAAGACATGCTGTGTACTTGGCATGCTTTTACTTACTATTATCTTTCTGACTGTCACTGTATTATGGGCTTTAAAGGACCTGGAAATCACCCAGTGTTCTTAACACTGCTGTCACTGCCTTAATCATCCTAGTATGCAGAAAGAGTTCTCAGGAACTCAATCACCCAAGACAACTTTGCCTCCAGAAGCATCACTATTAATGAAAACTATTTTAGCTGCAGCAAGAAGTAGTTAAACAGAATTAATGCTGGAAAGTCCAGGGAATAAGTATGCTGGAAAGTCCAGGGAATAACGGATTTCTAGAAGAGAGACATGGATGGAGGAAGGGTTTCTTGGTATTCATTACAATTCATGGATAAATTGGTAAGATCAAGACCACCTTGGTGTCTTTTGACAAAAAATCAACAAGAGAGCATTAAAAGGCAACTACAGACTATATTTGAAAATTGGAAAGATAGGAGGGAAGGATGGTTTCATAGGTCTCTAACATGGGATGGCTTTTGGGGACCTATGGAGTTAGAAAATAACTTAGAAGCCCTATGGCCCACTACAAATAAGGAAGGAATGTTATCAAATAGTTAAAAATGAAATATCAGGTACAGCTGGTGTTGAAAGTGCTTGGTGGGTTAAGGTCATTCTGACCTGAAACCACAGAGCTGAGCAGAATCCTGAGTACGTGGGAAAAGGCTGGCAGTGAAGGCCACGGCGGGGGTTTGCTGTCTGGTGCCAGGGCGAAGGGATGGGGCGGGGGGTTTTGGCTGTACATGATGGTTGGAAGGGTTGTTTTGCTTTTATCTCTGGAATTGTAAATCTTGGCATGGCTGTTCTGCAGTTTCTGTTGGGGAGATTTTGCAGTCTTTGCTGTATATATCTCAAAACTTGCAGCTGCAAAAATTATACTCAGACTTTCACCAAGCTCTTGTGTGTCTGTCTGTTTGTTACTCGCCAAATCCTTGTCCACTCTCTTGAGGACCCTATTCCCAGTGGACTGAACTGCTCCTGGTCTGGGCTGGTCTGTTGCATCAGGGGACTCATGAAATCCCAGGTAGGGGGATGGGTGTGGTGCAGTTAGGGGAAGCTCAACACCACATGGAGGTAGGATCCAGAGGCTCTCAGTGAGTCCCTTGCATTCTCAGGTCCTCTCCCAGAGGGAGGCTAGAACTCGGCACTCTCTGGCATTCTCTCAGGTACATTAATTTGACAGAGGCTAGCCATTGTTTGATAAGGCTTAACAACTAGTTAATTCCCAAGTCCAATCATTGGACTCTGTAGGAGAAGGACAAGAGGTCCCATTAGGCCTAGAAACAAGATAGCCATGGGTTCCAATCAAACCACAATGGAACCAGGAACTGTTAGTCTCTCTCTCTCCTTTTGGAACAGGTGGTAGGGTATAGAGGAGGGAACTGGAAACATGTCTCAGATGTTAGAATGGACAGTAGCATGGACCTTTTGGAGAGACTGGAGATACTTTAAGAGAGATTGATCAGTATTTTTCAGAATAGGGTCCCTTAGTCTAGGTAGTAGGGGAGACAGCCTTTTGAACATAATCTTATAAGGGTTGAATTCCATTTTATAGAGAATATATCTAACCAAGAGGAGGAGGACCAGGGGCAGGAGGTTGGACCAGTTTTCATTGGTCTCTAATATTAATTTAGCATTATCTGAGCCAGTTGACAGAGGCAGCCCAAACCTAGCAATTATCTCATGTAGGAAGCCTTTTATCATCTTGAGGGAAAGATCTCCATTCAATCAGAGAATATCTCCTCAAATACCAGAAAGTATTTTGGTCGGTTTGGTGGCACCCTGGTGGGTCATCTGAGGAAGGTGGCCCACAAGATGTCCAAGGGCTGCAGGAAGGATGATTCTGAAGTTTGGCAGGGTCCATTATCTCATAGGGTCCTTTTTCATTTCCTGGGGGTGGGAGTGGCTCAACAGGGAGCCTGGCATCCCACTGGGTTATTTGGTCTTCTTCCATGAGAGTGTCATAGTCCTCTTTCCTTGTAGATCATGGCATGGTCATGAAAGGCATATCTGCTATCTGTGAAGATGTTCACCCATTCATCCTTTCCCAAATTAGAACCTGGGTGGTGATAAGTTCAGCCTTTTGTGGGAAGTTGCCCTGAGGCAGACTTCGGAACTAGATGACATCCTTAGGTGGTCACAGAGACTCCAGCCTTCTGGGTCCCTCTGTCATGTAACTCCTTTCATTCATGATCAAGTTGGTGTCTGTCTCAGGTAAGGTGGTATCTTGGAAGTCCAGGCAATTGACCTGGAAGATGTTCAGCAGATCCTCACAGTCATGTAGGGGTACCTCCAGGTTATCATCAGACATCAGTGTTGCTGGGTTGAGGCTCTCAAATGACTGAGAAGATGAGGCAAGACTGATCAAGGAGAAGACTATGGTACTGAGTGATGTGGGCATTTGACATCCATTGGTCATTTACTTCCAAGAGGAGGTTCTCCAATGCATGGGGAGAGGCCATAAGGGTTAAGCCTTGGACAAGGTGATCCTGTCAGCTTGGATAAGTATGTTAGGCTTTTACCAGGGTCCCAAAGTCTAAGTAAGCACATCTTTTGCAATCCCCTGAGCTTCATAAATGAAAAGAAAAACATCAGGCAAGACCAGAGCTGGGGCTTGGGTGAGTAGGGCCAAGCCAGTTGGAAAGCCCATTCCTTTATCTCTCCATTTTAAAGGCTGGTCCTCAGCCATGACTGAGAAGAGGGTCCTTGTTATTTTAGCCAAGCCTGGCATCCAAAGTTGGCAGTATCTTGCTACGTCCAAGAATTTGTGTACCTGTTTTATTGGTCTGGAGCATGGGAATCTAAGGACAGCTTCCTTCTGAGCCACAGTAAGGGTCCTCTTATTTCAAGAGAGCTTGTACCCCAAGTAGGAGACTTCCATCTACAAAGATGAGCTTTCTTCATGGAGACATGATACCTCAGGATGTGGAGCCACTAGAGCAGGTCTGGGTGTGTCTTGAACGCAAGTGGCTAGGTCAGCAGCAAAGTAACAGATTGTTCACATACTGGAGCAATGTCATGTCAAGGTGAGAGACTCTGAAGTTTGTCAAATCCTTTTGAAGGGCTTCCCCAAACACTGTGCAGGAGTTTTGAACAAAAGCCAAGTTTAGAATGCAGGTATTCTCTAGGGCCAGAGGATCTGAAGAATTACTTAGGCCCCTGAAGAACCTCAGTGGTTTTGGATAGATTTGTGGACTTTGGGTTGTCCCTCTGATTCTCACTAGAAGAGTCTAGTGAAAAGTATGCCAATGTTCAGGAGCAATCAGGACCTGAGGCTTTTTAGAAAACCGGAGTGGGACCAGAGGCAGGGCTCCCATTTCCCTCTGCCAATCCTGAAGTCTAACCCAAGACCCTGGATCCCAAGTCCTGGATCCTCTGGTCACTGACTGCACAGGAGCAGTAGGGGAAGGGAGGCCCTCAGCTCTTGGGAGGGAAGAGAAGAAGAGAGAAACCCAGTGCAGCATACATGGTAGACAAACAGTGGAACCCTCATTTCAAAGAAAGGTGTGTGGTGGGCATCTTTTCAAGGTATCTAGAAACAGCATCCAAGCAGTTTCTGCGACCACCCCAGTCACAGGTCCTGCATGTTCTCCCTTGAGGGCCTTGATAGGACTGGGACTCAGGGCAAAAGGCAAATGAGGAGGAGAGCTGTAGTTTAACAGGACACCTGTATGCATTCATAGATCTTGGGTAAGTAACATAGCACTTAAGTAACTAGCACTGAGAGAAACACCCCTGGACCCTCTTTCACAGTTCAGCTGGGAGTGGTTGGGGTACTGATCTGCCTGCTGTAGACAAGGGTAACAGGAAACCTGGCCACATGGAGAAAGTTCTGGGTAGCCGTCTTGGAGTTTACCCCATTGCCAGTACATGCAGGAGCTCATAAAACAGTCATAGCTTCAGAGTAACCTTCAGTGAGGACCCAGGCCAGGACCCAAGGGACAAGCACCACCAGTAGACAGAGATTGCAGTAACAGAAGCTTTCGAAATACCATAGAATAAAGGAGAAAGACTCTGTATCTCATCAGCATTAGTAATTAATCAGGGTTGGTTTTTTTTCCATTTTAGTATTCCCCAGATCCATTTACATGAAATGTGAGGAAGACTGGGAAAACTGCTGGGATGGAAGGGAAGGGGCAGCAAAGGTGGTCTGTGTTCTGCCAGGTCTACCCAGTCGGTCTTCATCAGGCCAGCAGGACTACAAGGTGAGAAAGTCTCTTCAAAAGAACATATGGAAGGCCTCAAAATCAGAAGATGAGAGGGGTACAGGAAGGCAGAAGCAACACGGGCCCATGCCTCAACTTCACAACAGGAGAAAGTCTCACAAGCAGAGTGAATGAAATGGAAAACAGAATATTTATATCAAGACTGGACAATAAAGTTGAAGATCTGGACTCCTAAAGCAAAGTCTATGCAAAATTTGAAAAAAACACAGGAATGGAATACTCAGGAAATGTGGGGCAACATGAAACAACCAAATCTACGTAGTATAAGCACACAGGAAGGAGAAGAAAATCAAACCAATGGCATTGAACAGATCTTCAATAGGATCATAGAAGAAAACTTCCCTAAATTAAAAAAGATACACCTGGGCTGGAGAGATGGCTCAGCAGTTAAGAGGACTGACTGCTCTTGCAGAGGACCCGGGTTCAATACCCAGCACCCACATGGTGGCTGTGAACCATCCTTAACTCCACTTCCAGGGGAATACGAAGCCCTCTTCTGACCTCCACAGCATTGTGTGACACAGGTATACTCACATACATGCAGGCAATACACTTGTACACATAAAATAAAAATAGATAAAATATTTTTAAAAGATATACCTATAGATATTCAAGAAGCACAGAGAACACCATCAAGACATGATTGGAACAGAAAGTCCCCATGACATATCATAGTAAAAAACAATAAATGTACAGAACAAAGAGAGGATACTGAAAGCTACTAGAGAAAAATAACAAGTTACATATAAAAGATCAGAATAACAGCTGTCTTTTCAATGCAAACTATGAAAGCCAAAAGAGCCTGGAACAAGGTATTCCCAGTTCTAAACAATCATGGATGCCAACCCCAAATACTTTATCCAGCAAAACTATCTATAAATGTCGAAGGGGAACAGAAAATTTTCCATGACACAAATAGGCTGAAAAAATTCATGTCTTCCAAACCAGCACTACAGAGAGTACTTGAAGCAATACAAAGGACTGAAGAAAGGAAGGAGTTTGTCCAAAATGATACAGAAAGAAAATAAAGAAAGGTATAGTAATAGAAACACAAAATAGGGCCACAAACACAAAGAAATTAAAATAACAGTACACAATCCCCATCTTTCAATATTAACACTAAATATCAATGGCCTCAACTCCCCTAACAAAAGGCACAGGCTGGAGCAATGGATCAAGAAAGGAAACCCATCTTTTTGTTGTCTTCAAGAAACTCATCTCACCTTCAAGGATAGACACTATCTTAGGGTGAAAGCATGGGAAAAACTATTCTAAGCAGAGGATTAATATGCAGAATCTACAAAGATCTCAAAAAAGAGAGAAATAAGAAGGTAAACAACCCAATAAAAAGATAGGAAGTAGAGCTAAACAGAGAGTCCTCAAGCAAAGAAATAAAAATAGTTAAGAAGCACCATAAGAAGTGCTCAACATCCTTAGTAATTAGAGAAATACAAGTCAAAACCACCTTAAGAGTTCATCTTACCCCAACAGATTGGCCAAGATCAAATGAATAGAAGACTCCAAATTCTGGAGAGGATGTGGAGAAAGAGGAATGCTCATTCACTGCTGGTGGGAATGCAAACTCATGCAACCACTATGGAAAGCAGTGTGGAGAACCCTCAAAAAACAAAAAGTGAACCTACCATATGATCCAGGGATACCACTCCTTGGCATATACCCAAAGGACTCATCATACTGTAGAGATACCGAATAGAAGACTCCAAATTCTGGAGAGGATGTGGAGAAAGAGGAACACTCATTCACTGCTGGTGGGAATGCAAACTCATGCAACCACTATGGAAAGCAGTGTGGAGAACCCTCAAAAAACAAAAAGTGAACCTACCATATGATCCAGGGATACCACTCCTTGGCATATACCCAAAGGACTCATCATACTGTAGAGATACCTGTCCATCCATGTTTGTTGCTGTTCTTTCACAATAGCTAAGAAATGGAAACAACCTAATTGTTCCTCAACCAAAGAATGGTTAATGAAGATGTAGTACATCTATTCAATGGAGTTCTACTCAGCAGTAAGAAAAGATGAAATTATGAAATTTGCAGGTAAATGGATGGAGCTAGAGAGTGTTATACTACATGAAGTAACACAAATACAGAAAAGCAAGAAATGTATGTTTTCCCTCATTTCTGGATTGTAGCATCAATCCCTTATATGTGAGTATATAAATTCTGAAGTAACACCAGGATCCAGGTAAAGGCAAAGAATACATGGAGGTAAAGTAAAAGAAACAACCTGAAAGAGAGATAGTAGGGAAGAGATGCTACTGAGGGGGGTGGAAAAATTATGATTAATTGGCAGGGAGGAGAGGAGGGAGGGACATGCAAGGGTCCATAGTGTGGGGGAGCAAAGGAAGTCAGGAACAGAAAGACAGTGGGAGTCTGGAGGTATTGGGGGTAGGGTGGGGATAATGGGGGCACTGTGACTAGGAAGGGAGGGAAGAGGGAGGCCAAATGAGAGGAAAAAAAAAGGAGTAGACATGAGTGAATCTCAGGGGGCTAGCAAACCTAGAGGGAAAAGTAATGTCCAAGGAACCCTATGAGAAATGCACATAGAGTGTCTGAACACTAATGCATATGTATACCTAGGAGCTACTTGGAAGGGAACCAAGCACAAGATAGAAGAGATCTCCCTTATAGCAACAAACATGCCATACAGCACTCATCAAAGAAGTTTCTTTTTGCAACAGATGGAGGCTACTGAAGAGTTCCACATCTGGTCAGGCATAGAGAACATATACCTTGGAGGTGCCTTATACTAGGTGACACATCTGCAGTTGAATCTCTACAACTAAGGCTCATGGAACATAGTGGAATAAGGGGTAGAGAGAGGCTAATGCACCCCTCAACTCTCATCAGTGAGGCTGCCATGTACATCAGAGTGTGTTACACACAGAAGGTCTCAGCTGGCCAAGTTTTGGAGAATAAGAGACTGTAGAACACAGGATGGGACTCCTATATGGAACCTCACCCACCCACAGCTCAGGGACCATTGGGGAAGAGAAGGCAGAAAGATTGTTAGAGCCAGGGCTTGTTCATGAATGTATGAGGTGGAGGCTTCCAGGCCAATGAAGGCTTGCTCATGTGTGCCAATGAAGGATGCTCATGGTGGCATCCAACACAGGACCCATGTGGCTCAATTTAACAAGGGTCCAAAGGGGAGGTGAGAAATAGGTGGTGGGTCAGCACTAGATCAAGAACTATTTGACAGTTGCTGCTGGGTGAGGGAGAGTATAACTTACAAACGACCACTGGATGGGCTGACTAGATGCCAGTAGACACAATTATAATGAAGGACATTTGGGTACAAACACCTGAATGAATAGGACTCAGCATGTATGGCAGAGTGCATAGGGTCAGTAGGGGTGACATGCATAGGGGAGGGGGTCTGGATGTGAGTGGGAAATATTTTATGAAATTTTAAATGCTCAATTAAAACATTTTAAAAAGAAAGATGAAATAATGAAATTTGCGGTAAGTGGATGGAACTGGAAACTGTTATACTAAGAGAAGTAACATAGACTCAGATAAACAAAAGGCTTATGTTCTCCCTCATTTGTGGATCCTAGCACTAAAGTCTTATAAAATCACTTAGATATAAGTGATTATATATCCTGATGTAACTGCAGGAACCACGAAAATGGAAGAGAACCAGGAAAATGGAAGAGAACGCAGGAGGTAAAGGGAAAGAAGGAACCTGAGAGAGAATAGTAGGACACAAGTGTTACAAAGGGGAAAATGTGTAAAATGGGGGTTGTTAAGTGGGAGGGGGAGAAGGAAAGCTATTCAAGAAAATATGGGGATAAAGGAGAAGAAGTCACTCAAGAATGTGGGACCATAGCAGATAGGAATTATCAAGGGAAAATGGGGACACTTTAAATGGGGAGGGTGGGAAGAGATGATAAGATAGGGATAAAGAGAGGAGAGATAAATACTGCCTAGCTTCTATTTAAAAAAAACAAAGGGAATTGTATTAGTTCAAAAATCAACTGAAAAATTACACATACAATATCTCTACATAAGTCCGTGTGTGTGGCCGAAGGCTACACAAGAAACAGTGTCAGACAGGAGAAGCCTTCCTTTGAGTTGTTGGGCAGGGTAGTCCAAGAGACATCCAAAGTTACACAAGCTATTGACACAGCCCTTGATAGCCTTTAAGAACTTGAAGGTAAGTCCCTACTACTGAAGACAGGCATACAACGGACACAGAATTTGGAGCAATGGAACTGGAAATGACCTGGAAGGCCCCTCCCCTGAAGGCTAGCTCTCATAGCTTTGGAGAACACTACATGAGCTGGTAAGAGGGCATCAATTGATGGTTGAACCCCAGCTTCAAGGCTTAAAAACAGCATCAATGACCAGCACAGTAAATGACATTGTTGCAGTAGTGGCACTTTTACCTTCAGGGTAATCAACAGCTACCTAATTGAACTTAAAGCCTACTCAGTGGTAGGAAACTCAG
Source organism: Nannospalax galili (assembly GCF_000622305.1). Classification (NCBI taxonomy): domain Eukaryota; kingdom Metazoa; phylum Chordata; class Mammalia; order Rodentia; family Spalacidae; genus Nannospalax; species Nannospalax galili. Next base: position 326,887 of record NW_008357641.1, read on the forward strand.
GTGTGGCACTGTCAACCTAGCCAAATACACATAGCTGGAGAGGTCATAGATCTTAGAGAAAATCCCAAGGCTGTCACACCCCCAGACATATGTAATTTCTTACTCTGTGCAAAATATGGAGCCTTAAATTTACAGAGTGTGGGTCCTTGGACAGATCTCCTATATTAAAATCCACTCATCCAGGGATCAGGAACCATTGCAGAAAAGGTGGCGGAAAAATTGTAAGAGCCAGGGAGGAGGTGCAGGACCATACAGAAATAAGAGTCCTACAGGCTCCTAGGACTCTTCTCATGCGAACCTACAGCAATGGTGTCAGCATGCACAAGACCCATGTAAACTTAGGCAGACAAAAACCCAGACAGAACTATGGAAATGAACCAATCTTACTTGAAGGATTATTGGCAGCTGATTACTGCTGGGTGAGAAAAAGCTGATCTTCTTGAAGGGAGGGACTCTAGATAGGCTGACTAGACCCTGATGGATGCACTTGCACTGAGGGACATATGAGGACATGATAGGACACCCTGAGGAGGCTGAAGATTTTGAATCCTCAGACTCTGAGGAATTTACTTCACCTGATGAATTAATCTCCCCACCCTCAGCAGAGAATGTACTCCCATTCCTTGCAGACCCACCCTCCCAAACCTTGCCTGAGGAAACTAATCCCATTCAGCAAGACAAAGCTGATGTCCCTCAGGGCCCAGTTATTGTTGCCTCTAGACCTACAACCAGACTCAAGGCTAAGCAGGCCTCTAGAGGAGAGATAGAAAGTGTGGTCCATGAGGAGGTGTGCTACATAACTAAAGAACTTAGTGAATTTGTTAATTCATTCAAGCAGAATGAATATAAATATGTCTGGGAATCGATTTTAAGGGTATGGGATAATGGTGGAAGGAACATAAATTGGATCAGGCTGAGTTTACTGACATGGGCCCCCTGACTGGAGATTCTAGGTTTAATATGGAAGCTCGTGCACTTAAAAAAGGTGTTAAAAGTTTACTTGACTGGTTGGTTGAGGTATTTATCAAAAGATGGTGTACTGACAGAAAGCCGGAAATACCTGATATTCCTTGGCTTAGTGTTGATGAAGGTATTGTAAGGCTCAGGCAAATTGGTGAGCTTGAGTGGATTCACAGTGCAACACCAAATCCTCCACAATGGGAGGGCCCAGAGGACATGCCTTTTACTGATTTTATAAGATGGAAAGTACTGAGAGAGACACCAGAACGTTTGAAGAGCTTTGTTTTTACTCTTTTAATTATGCCAGATCTTGCCATTGGAGATGCTTCTGCTCAATCGTATAAATTAAATGTAACTATAATAGGTGTAACAGGATCTCAGAGTAGGGGTCAGGTGGCAGTATTGAATTGCCAAAGACAAGGTGAGCATGCTTATAATGGGCGGCAAAGGCAAAACCATACCTATAATATCATGACCCATGTGGTACTGGCTAATCGATCATGGTGTTCCCAGGGGCCAAATACAGAAGAAGCCTACTAAGTTTTTATTTGATCTGTATATGCAGAAAAGCTCTAGCACAAATGACAGGAAGTCAGTATTGGATTGCAACAATAGAGAATCTCACTCAGTCAACCAATTTCCAGATTTGAGACAGTTTACAGACCCAGACCCCTTGAATGAAGGGAAAGTCAGGTGCCCTTGAGGAAGGACCTTGTCACAGTACCAAAGAGTTATGCTGTTCACCTTTCCCCCATCCTTCCCCAGAGGGACCTGCAGCCTTTTACTAGAGTAACAGTACATTGGGGAAAAGGAAATAATCAGATTTTCCAAGGCCTATTGGATCTGAGTTGACACTGATTCCGAGAGACCCTAAAAAGCATTGTGGCCCTCCAGTTAAAGGAGGGGCTTATGGAGGTCAGGTGATAAATGGAGTTTTGACTAAAGTCTGACTGACAGTGGGTCTCCAAACTCATCCTATGGTTCTTTCCCCAGTACCAGAATGTATAATTGGGATAGATATACTTAGGAATTGGCAGAATCTCCACATTGGTTCCCTGACCTGTGGAGTGAGGGCTATTATGGTTGGAAAGGCCAAATGGAAACCACTGGAATTGCCTCTGCCAGGGAAAATAGTGAACCAAAAACAGTATCACATCCCTGGAGGAATTGTAGAAATTAGCACTACCATCAAGGATTTGAAAGATGTAAGGGCGGTGATTCCCACCACATCTCCCTTTAACTCTCCTATTTGGCCTGTGCAGAAGACAGATGGGTCATGGAGAATGACAGTTGACTGTCAAACCTTAATCAAGTAGTGACTCCAATTGCTGCTGCTGTACCAGATGTGGTTTCCTTACTCGAGCAGATTAATTCATCTTCTGGTACCTAGTATGCAGCTATTGGCTTGGCAAATACTTTCTTCTCAATACCAATTCATAAGGACCACCAGAAGCAATTTGCTTTCAGCCAGAAAGGCCAACAGTATATCTTTGCTGTCCTGCCTCAAGGGTATATTAACTCTCCAGCCTGGTGCCATAACTTGGTTCGAAGGGATCTTGATCGCCTGACTCTTCCACAAAATATCACACTGGTCCACTATATTGATGATGTTATGCTGATTGGATCCAGTGAGCAGGAGGTAGCAGACATTCTGGACTTGTTGGTAAAGCATATGTGCATGAGAGGATAGGAAATAAATCCAACCAAAATTCAAGGGCCTTCTACCTCAGTGAAATTTCTAGGAGTTCAGTGGTATGGAGCATGCAGAGACATTCCTTCTAAGGTGAAGACTAAGTTGTTGCACTTGGCCCCTCTCACCACCAAGAAAGAAGCACAATACTTGGTGGGCCTGTTAGGATTCTGGAGGCAGCACATTCTTCATCTGGGTGTGTTACTATGACCCATATATCAAGTGACTCAGAAGGCAGCTACCTTTGAGTGGGGCCTGGAACAGGAAAGGGCCCTTCAACAGGTCCAGGCTGCTGTAAAAGCTGCTCTGCCCCTTGGGCCATATGATCCAGCAGACCCAATGGTGCTTGAGGTATCAATCGCAGATAGAGATTCTGTTTGGAGTCTCTGGCAGGCCCCCATAGGGAATCACAGCAGAAGCTGTTGGGATTTTGGAATAAGGCTTTGCCTTCATCTGCAGACAACTATTCTCCCTTTGAGAGACAGCTCTTAGTCTGCTTTTGGGCCTTAGTGGAAACTGAACATTTGACAATGGGCCACCAAGTCACCATGAGACTGGAGTTGTCCATCATGAGCTGAGTGTTTTCTGATTCCCCAAGCCATAAATTACGCAGCAATGTAAAGGATGTGCACAGCAACAATCCATTATCAAATGGAGCTGGTATATATGTGATTGGGCCCAAGGAGGCCTGGAGGGCACAAGTAAGTTACATGAAGGAGTTGTACAAATGCCTGTGGTTCCTACTCCTGTTACGATGCCTCCTGCTCTCAAGCCTGCATCTATGGCTTCATGGGGTATGCCCTACGATTGGTTGACTGAGGAAGAGAAGACTAGGGCTTGGTTTACAGATGGTTCTGCATGCTATGCAGGCACGACTCAGAAGTGGACAGCTGTGGCATTACAGCCAATTTCTGGAAAAACCCTGAAGGACACTGGGGAAGGAAAATCTTCACAGTGGGCAGAACTTCAGGCAGTGCACATGGTCGTGCATTTTGCTTGGAAGGAGAAATGGCCAGAAGTGTGATTATATACTGATTCAGGGGCTGTAGCCAATGGGTTGGCTGGATGGTCAGGGACTTGGAAGGAGCAAGACTGGAAAATTGGTGAGAAAGACATTTGGGGAAGAAGTATGTGGATAGATCTCTCCAAATGGTCAAAAGATGTGAAGATACTTGTGTCTCGTGTGAATGCTCATCAAAAGGTGGCTTCCGCAGAAAATCAGTTCAATAATCAAGTATAGCAGATGACTCATTCTGTGGATAGTCAGCCTCTTTCTTCAGCTATTCCTGTCATTGCCCAATGGGTCCATGAACAAAGTGGCCATGGTGGCAGAGATGGAGGTTATGCATGGGCTCAACAGCATGGACTCCCACTCACAAAAGCTGACATGGCTACAGCTGCTGCTGAGTACCACAGCAGAGACCAACACTGAGACTCCCCCCCAAATATGGCACTATTCCCTATGGTGACCAGTTGGCAACCTGGTGGCAAGTTGACTACATTGGACCACTTCTATCTTGGAAGGGACAGCATTTTGTCCTTACAGGAATAGACACTTATTCTGGTTATGGATTTGCCTTTCCTGCACATAATGCTTCTGCCAAAACTACCATCCAGGTAATTACAGAATGCCTTATCCACCATCATGGTATTCCACACAGCATCGCTTCTGACCAGGGAACTCACTTTACAGCCAAATAAGTGTTACAGTGGGCCCATGGTCACGGAATCCACTGGTCTTACCATTTTCCCACCATCCTGAAGCAGCTGGCTTGATAGAACGATGGAATTGCCTCTTAAAGACACAGTTAAAGCACCAATTAGGTGGCAATAGCCTGGAGGGCTGGGACAGGGTCCTCCAGAAGGCAGTGTATGCTTTGAATCAGCGTCCAATATATGGTACTGTTTCTTCTATAGCCAGGATTCACAGGTCTAGGAATCAAGGGGTGGAAGTGGGAATGATTCCACTCACTATCACCCCTAGTGAGCCACTAGGAAATTTTTGTTTCCTGTACCTTCAACTTTGTGCTCTACTGGCTTAGAAGTTTTGGTTCCAGAGGAGGGAGTGTTTCTGCCAGGAGACACAACAAACAGTCCTTTGAACTGGAAGTTAAGAATTCCCCCTGGCCACTTTGGGCTTCTGATGCCCTTAAGTCAACAGGCTAAGAAAGGAATAACAGTATTAGGAGGGGTGATTGACCCAGACTACCAGGGGAAATTGGACTGTTTCTCCACAATGGAGATTATATCTGGAAGGCAGGATATTCTTTAGGGCGACGTTTGGTGTTAACATGTCCTTTAATTAAGGTCAATGGGAAACTGCAACAACACAATCCAGACAGGACAACAAATGGCCCAGACCCCTCAGGGCTGAAAGTATGGGTCACTCCTCCAGGGAAAGAGCCAAGACCTGCAGAGGTGCTTGCTGATGGTGAAGGAAATACAGAATGGGTAGTAGAGGAAGGTAGTTACAAATATCTACTTAGGCCACATGACCATTGCAGAGATGTGGATTGTAATTGACATGGGTGTTTTGTCCTGTTTGGTTAAGAATAGGCTTGTGCATGTATACACATATGTTAAGCAGGTACTTGTGTTGTTCTTTTTTGAATGTGAAATTGAGATAAGTGGTTAAGTGCTGTGACCCATATGATCATATTGGGTTATGAGCTACTAAAGGACTAAGCATTCCTCAAAGACCTTATCACCTACTCTACGATATATAATGCATTGGTCATTGTATGATGGGATAGTCATACCATGTTAGGTGAAATTATGACCTCACCATTGTTTTCAATTTGAAAATTAAGTGTGACATAGAGAGATGCTATTGGGTATCAAGTTGACAAGGGGTGGACTTGTGATGGCTAATCCTGGGTGTCAACTTGTCTGGATCTGGGATTAACTGAAATGAGAGAGATCTTCTTGATTGGATCATTTGAAGCTGGAAGACACACCCTAAATGTGGGCGTTACCTTCTGATGGCAGCGGTATAAAAGACCACGGTAGAGGAGAACACTTGCTTTTTGCCACTTGCCTTCTCTCCCACTGGTGAGTTCATCTTGCTGCTGTAGACTGAAGACTAGCTGATCTTTTGGAATTCATCAGACCTTCAGCACCAGATAGGGACTACTGAAACATCCAGCCTCTGGACTGAGCGACTATGGATTCTCAGCCTCTCCAGTGTGGTGCAGCCATTGTTGGACTACTCAGACTCTATCCTGTGAGCTAATCTGATAAATCCATATATACGTATGGATTTATATACATATATATGTATGTATGTATGTATGTATGTATGTATGTATTATGAGTGTTATCCTGCAGGTACGTTTTCTTTAGAGAACCCTGACTAATACAGATAGGGTTAGTATTATGGTTGGAATTGGGGTAAGGATTAGGTTTAAGTTTAAGTATTAGGGGCATTTTTACAGTGCTATTTCACATTAGGTTTTAGGATTAGCATTAGGATAAGGATTAAGATTAGAATTAATTTTAAAGTTAGGGTTAGTGCTAGGTCTAATTTATGTTTAGGATTACAGTACAGTTAGAATTGTTTTTCTGATCAGCTTTGGTTAGTGTCAGGGGATAAGGGATAGTGTTAGTTGTAGAAATAGTGTTAAGGCTAGATTTGGGGCAAGGGTTAGGGTTAGGGTTAGTAGTGTTTAGGGTTAGAGTGAGGGTTAGGTTGGCATTATATTAAGAGTTAGGTTGAGATTTAAGGACAAGTTTAGTATTAGTGTTAATATTAAGTTTAGTTCTAGGGCAGCTATTGCTATGGCTAGGGATAAAGTTTCGGTAAACTGGGGAGTTGGCTTGGGTTTGGGTTACATTTAGGGCAAGGGATAGTTTTAGGATTAGGGTAATGTTTAGGGATAAGGCCAGGTATAGTTCTAGGATTAGAGTTAGGGTTAGGGTGAGGAATAGGGTTATCATTGGGTTTAGGATACGGAATATGCTTATGGTTAAAGTTAGAGAAATGTTAGGGTAAAGGTTAGATTTATGGTTAAGGTTAGGTTTATGGAAAAGATTATGGTTAGAATTTGTGGTTGGATTAGAAATAGGGTTAAAATTAGGGTTAGGATTAGGTTTAGGATTTTGTATAGGGTTAAGTATAGGGTACGACTAACCCTAGGCATAAGGTTAGGATTAGGGTTAGAGCAAAGTTTAAGGCTATGATAGGGTTTGGATTAGAGCTGGATTTAAGCAAGGGAAGGATTAGAGCTAGGGTTGGGTACAGGGATAAGGTCAGGTGTTGGGGTCGTGTTAGTGTTAGGGTTGGGTTAGAGCTAGGGTTAGGGCTAGGTTTAAGGTTTAGGATTAGGATTATGGGGAGGGCAGGGTCAGGGTTACTGTAAGGATTTTGTTTACAGGCTATTGCTAAGTTTAAAGTTAATGGTTTAGGCATTAGGGTTAGTGTTAAGTTTGGGATTTATGTTAGATTTTAGGTTTAGGGTTCGGTTTAGGGTTAGTGTTATGGTTATGTCTGCAGATAGTACTAAGGCTAAGGCTTCCATTCAGACTAGGACTAAGTTTAGGGCTAGGGCTGTGATTAAGTTTAAGGTTACTGTTTAGGGCAATGATTAGTGCTAGGGCTGTTAGTACAAAAAACTAACTAAACCTAGGGTTAGGTTTAGTGTTAGGGCTAGAGTTAGGACCAGGTTTTGTCTTACAGTTAGGGTTTGAGTTTAGCATAGGGTTCAGATTTGTGTTGAGTTAAGGTTAGTTTTAGGGTTAAGGTTATGGGCTAAGGTTAGGTTCAAGTTTAGTTTTAGGGGTTAGCTATAAAGTTACTGTCAAGGTTATTGTTGGTGTCAGAGTCAGGGTTAGAGTTGGGGTTGGAATTGTCATTATGATTATAAATACAGATACTTTAGTCACAGTGCTTGGTTTAATGATTTGGTTAGATATAGGGATAGTGTTTGAAAAGTATTAGGACAAGTCTAGGGCTAGGGTCTGGGCAAATGATTGGATTAAGATTAGAGTTAGGGCTCTAGGATTAGGTCTGGGTTTGGGTATGGTGTTAGGGTTAGTGCTATGGTAGGGTTAAGGTTCTGGTTTATGTTTGGTTAGGGTCAAGGTTAAAGAAAGGGTTATGATTATGATTAATGATGTAGCTATTGTTAGGATTAAGACTAGGTTTAATGTTAAGTTTTAGGTTTAGTTTAGGGTAAGATTAGGTTTAGGGTTAGGGTTAGTATTTAGATTATTCTTGGATTTATGATTAGGGTTAGGTTCAAGTGCTACTGTTAAAGTTAAGGATAGTATTATGGTTTATTGTTAGGGTTATGGTTAGGATTAATTTTACAATTCTATATATAATTAGGGTTAAGGTTAGGATTATGATTCAATCATGGGCTATGATTATGAATAGGGTTAGATATTGGGGTTATTGTTAAGATTAAGGCTATGGTTAGGTTTAGGGTTAGGTTTAGGTTTAGGCTTAGTATTAAGGAAAAAGGTAGGGTCAGTTAGCTAGGTTTATGGTTTAGGGATAGGGTTAGGTCTAGGGTTGAGGGTAGGGTTGGGGCTAGGGTTAGTGTTATAGCTGTGGCTAAGGCTAGGGCTCATGTTAAACTTAGGGTTAAAACTACGATTAGGGCTACAGCTAGGATTAGGATTAGGTTTGGGGCTGGGATAAGGACTAGGATTAGGGTAAGAGTTAGAGTTAAGGTAAGGGCTCAGATTACAGTTAAGATTAGGGTTATATTTACAGTGTTAGGCATTAGAGTTATTGTTAAGGTTGGGTTTAGAATTTGGGTTATGGTAAATTTAATGTAGGGTTTGTGTTAGAGTTAAAGCTGGATTAAGCTTTAGTGTTAGGATTTGTATTAAGGTTAGGGTTAGATGTAGGACTAGGATTAGGTTTAGGATTAGTGTTATTTCTAGGGTTATGGATAGGGTTGGGGCTATGGACAAAGCTAGTGACAATGTTAGTGATAGTGCTAGGCTTAGGGTAAAGAATATGGTTAGGGCAAGGGTTAGTGTTAGGCTTAGATTTAGTGTTAGGGATAGGGTTAGGATTATAGCTTGGGTTAGAGCTAGGGGTTAAGGACAGGGGGTAGGACTAATGTTTCAGCTAGTTTTGGAGTTAGGGTTAAGATTAGGGTTACAGTTAGTAGTTACATTTTGGATTAAGCTATGATTCATGTTAGGATTAGGTATAGGAATAGGATTAGTTTTAGGGATTGTGCTGGCTATCTTTTTTTTCTTTTTGGTCTTTTTTGAGACAGGGTCTCCTTATATGCCCTGTAGAGAACCGCCTGCCTCAGCCTCCCCAGTACTGGGATTAAAGGTATGTGCCACCACGCCCAGCTGGATATCTTTTTATAATATTTTGTTATTTTTATTTTATGTGTATGAGTGTATTGCCTGCATGTATGTGAGTGCACCCATGTCATTCAATGTCATGGAGGTCAGAAGAGGGCTTTGGATTCCCCTGGAACTGCAGTTAAGGAGGGTTTGTAGCTGCCATGTGGGTGCTGGGAATTGAACCCAGGTCCTCTGCAAGAGCAGTCAGTGCTCTTAATCACTGAGCTATCTCTCCGGCCCCTATGCTGGATATCTTTGTCAACTTGACACACCTAGGTAGAGGGAACCTCTAACTGAGAAATTTTCTCCATTGTATTGGCCTATGGCAATGTCTGTGGAACATTTTCTTGATTGTTGAGTCACGTGGGAGAGTCCTACCCATTAGGGGTGGTGCCATCCTTGGGCAGGTGGTCTTATGTTGCATAAGAAAGCAAGCCTGGGACTGGAGAGATGGCTTAGCAATTAAGAGCACTGACTGCTCTTGCAGAGGACCTGGGTTCGATTCCCAGTACCCACATGGCAGCTACGAACTGTCCTTAACTCCAGTTCCAGGAGAATCTGAAGCCCTCTTCTGACCACCACAGCATTGCATGACATGGGTGCACTCACATACATGCAGGCAATACACTCAAAAACATAAAATAAAAATTAATAATAATAATAATTAATAATAATAATATAATACAAAGAAAGCCAACCACAGGCCAGAGGAGCAAGCCAGCAAGTGGAGTTTCTCCATGGCCTGTGCTTCAGCTCCTGCCTCCAGATTTCCACCATGAGTTCCTGTCTTAGGCTCCCTCAGAGATGAACTGTGACCCAAGAGGTGTAAGTCAAATATACTCTTTCCTCCCCAAGTTCGTATTGGTCAGTGTGTTTTGTCACAGCAGGAGAGAAGCTGACTAAAAAAGGGATAATGATAGTGTTAGTGGTAGTTTTAGCATTGGAATTGTGATTTGGGCTAGGGCTAAGGGCTAGGGTTAGGTCCAGAGATATGGTTATGATTAGGCTTAGTGTTAGGGATAGTGTTGGTATTGGTGGTAGTGCTAGATCTAGAGTTGGTTAGGGTTAGACTTAGAAGTATGGTTAGGGTTAGGGCTAAAGTTAGGATTAGCATTAGTCAGATAGTCTGAGAGGGTGGGTTCCAACCTCCATCTGTGTAGTGGCTCTGATCTCAGTAGACCATGAGAGAGTGCTGGTTCTGGCCTCCCTCTGGCATAGGAGCTGAGAACTAAGGGGGACAGCCTGAGAGCACCAGGATCCTGCCTCCACGTGGTGGTGAGCTTCCCTTAATTACACCATACTCATTCCCTTACCTGGGATTTCGTGAGGCCCCTCCTAAGGCCCAGGGGCAGACCTGGCTTTTGTAGACTAAGGCTGAGATCCTAGCAGACAGCTGAGAAGGGTGGGTACCGAGGTCCATCAGTGTAGCAGCTGTGATCTCAGCAGACCACCAGAAGGTGCCAGTTCTGGCCTTCCTCTGGCATAGGGCCTGAGAACACAGCAGACTGAGAGTCCCAAAATTTCCCCCCTTAAGGAACTTCCTAAATTTTCCCTGAATTCCTGCTAATAGTTGTCCAAACCTTAGAAGGAAGCCTGAGTATACCTAACTGGAAGCTGACTTGGACCTCTGTGGGTGCTCCTGAATATCTGATTTGAAGCCATCATTTCCCTCCAAAATAAAACCTGAGAGAACCTGAAACCTGTATGAACCAGCTTTACATAAATAAAAAGGAAAAGACCAAAGCACCCCGATAATACAAACAGAAGCACACTTCAACTTAATTCTCATATCAGAATCATAAACAAAAAAGAAATTAACATGCCAAAATCACAACAAAAGAATAATAAATTGGGAAGCCAAAACACTATGACCGCACCAAACTCCACCAGTCCTGTAGAAATGTTCCACAAGGAGAACCCCTTAGAGATAATCGAGGACACTGAATTTAAAAGAACAATCATACGAGTATAAAAGACAGCACAGATCTGTCTTTGCCAAATTATTAGTGAATGTATGGTTCAGACTTGCAGTTCTTTGAAAAAATGCTACTAGGTTTCTAACTGAATTTCCATGTTGTTTTTTGTGTGACCACTAAGCTTCCGTGTTACTATAAAGCTGTTACCTCTATAGAATTGTATAAAACCTCACAGGAATGTGATGATGTAGAGAGAGAAAGGCCTGGTCTAACAGAAGATTCTTTTTTATACTTCTTACTGTGATCACAGAGAAAAATTTCCAAGTGCTCTATTGATTTTTTTGGATACATATTTTTGTTTTATTTTATGTGTATGGGTGTATTGCCTGCATGTATGTGAGTGCACCCATGTCATGCAATGCCGTGGAGGCCAGAAGAGGGCTTTAGATGCCCCTGGAACTGGAGTTGATGGTTCATAGCTGCCATGTGGGTGCTGGGAATCGAACCCGGGTCCTCTGCAAGAACAGTCAGTGCTCTTAACTGCTGAGCCATCTCTCCAGCCCCTGGATAAATATTTTATGCTTGCATTTAAATTTGAAATGTACGAGAACAAGACAATCAGTTAAAATCAGAAACAAGAAGTGTTAGGATGTAATGGCCTTGTACTATAGCAATAACATGACCAAGTGCAATGACTTTAATATAATCATCTTTTGAAGAAAAAAAAAGAACAATCATAAACATGATCAAGGAATTCAACAAATTTAAAGAACACACAAACAAATCAAAGAACTAAAACAAGATAGGGATAAACTTCTCACTGAATTCACGAAAGAGATAGAAGCATTGAAGAAAACTCAGGCAGAAATGAAGAAGGAAATACAAAACTCAATAAGCCAACTTGAAACAAGAGAGGAAAGCCTCACCTCTAGAATGAATGAAATGGAAAACAGAATATCAACACTGGAGGATAAAGTTGAAGAATTGGACCACTCAAGTAAATATTATAGAAATTTTTTAAAAACACAAGAATGGAATGTGCAAAAGATGTGGGACACCATAAAAGGACCAAATCTACCTATCATAGGAATAGGGGAAGGAGAAGAATTTCAAGTTAATGGTATTGAACAGATCTTAAACAGAGTTGTAGAAGAGAATTTCCCAAAATTAAGGAAAGACATCCCCTTATAATTACAGGAAGCACACAGAACACCTTAATGGGATCAGAAATGAACCTCCCCATGATGTATCATAGTAAAATCACTAAATGTACAGAACAAAGACAGAATACTGAAAGCAGTAAAATAAAAAGAACAAATCACATATGAAAGAAAGCCCATCAGAATTACAGCTGACTTATCAATGCAAATTATGAAAGCCAGAAGAGACTGGACCAAGGTATTTCCAGTAATACATGAAAATGGATGCTAGCCCGGAATATTTTACCCAGCAAAAATGTCTATTATAGTTCAGGGGGGAAAAAAAATCTTCCATGACATGAATAGCCTGAAAGATCACATGTCCACAAAATCAGCCCTTCAAATAATACTTAAAGCAATACAGGGAGTGGAGAGAGAAAAACTATACCCCACAGTCAGTGAAAGAAAAAAAAAGAAAGGTATAATTGAGGAAACAAAAAATTAGACAAAGAACACAAACAGCCAATTATGAAAGAGATGCATCTTAGCTCTGGAAATTGTTATTGAATATGTCAATGCTGTTGTAATGAAACGCTTCTTCTAATTATGTGGTTATTAAATGAATATTTTTTTAAAAAGACCAAAAAAGAATAAAAATAAATTTTAAAAAAAAACTAAACAATGAGTGGGTCAAAGGAGAAATTACAAAGAAATAAAAGTATTCCTAGAATTCTATGAAAAGGACATTACAACACAACACAACCTCTGGGACACATTAAAAGCAGTCCTAAAAGGGAAGTTTATAGCTCTAAATGCCTACATTAAAAAATTAGAGAGGCCTTTCTCCTACCCACAGACCTCTCTCTGGGACATGTTCATCACACCCTCTGCACCTTGACTCCCCCAGCCTCATTCACCCTCCTATCTCCCCCACTGGTCTTTCCTAGTTTGGGTCCTATTGCATTCCTTGTCATGGGGCCCCAGACACCTGGAGAAACAATAATGCTTCCTGATCCTTTTCATCCAGACCAAGGTAGTGCCTTCTCTGGGTCCCAGAAGCGCTGCTTCTGGGCCTGGCCCCGCCCTCACCTCCCTCTGCTTCCCAGAGCCTGCACCACCCACCAGCCTCTTTCTGGGACACTGGGGCTTACCTTTCCTCTTCCTGATCCTTTGCATACAGACCAACACAGCTCCTCAGTGCAGGCCCCAGGAGTCCTTGGGGCCTCTTCCCACCCCATCTGCCTTTGCATCTCTGGGTGGCACAAGCTGCTCTAGACTATCATCTTTCCTGAGCCAGGCTCACAGGCCAGTCCAAACCCCAAATTCCTGAGGCCAAAATCGTTCCTGGAGGGATCCAGACCTTAGGAGAAAGCCTGAAAACATCTAATCCTCATGTGAATTGGAGTGAACTGTGGGAACTCCTGAAGACAAAAGCAATCCAGCCACTCCAAAATAAAAGCAAAAAAGAGAACCAGAAACTTAGATGAACCAGCTTTTCATGCCCAAAAAGTAAACCACAAAGACACATAAAATTAACAAAAAGAAGCAGACCTAAACATGAAGGCCTGAGTCTCACACAAGAATCAAAAACTACAAAAGAAATTCACATATCAAAATCACACAGAAAAAATAATAACATGCAAAACCAAAATAACATAGCCCCACAAAATACCAATAGTCCTCTAGAGGAGTACAATGACAACCCCCTAGAGATAACACAGGACATGGAACTCAAAAGAACAATTATAAACATGACAAAAGAATTCAGTGAATTAAAAGAACACACAAACAAATAAATCAAAGAACTTAAAAAACAGAGAACCAAGACAAGAAGC
>NW_008357641.1:343412-344505 GCF_000622305.1 Nannospalax galili
GCATTCCCATTGAAATCAGGAACCAGACAAGGCTGTCCACTATCCCCACTTCTCTTTAACATAGTGCTTGAAACTCTTGCAAGACCAGTAAGACAAGATCAGGAAATTAAAGGAGTAATAATTGGAAAAGAAGAGATCAAATTATCCCTTTTTGCAGATGATATGGTATTATATCTAAGAAACGCCAAAAATTCCACCCAAAAACTCCTAGAAATTTTTAACACGTTCAGTAAAGTGGCAGGTTATAAAATTAACCTACAAAAATCTATAGCCTTTCTATATGCCAATAACAAGCAATCAGAGGAAGAGCACATGGAAACACTCCTGTTCATAATACCTGCAAAAAATTAAATAAAATATCTCATAATAAACCTGAACAAAGACATTAAAGAGCTCTACAATGAACATTTTAAAAGTTTAAAGGAAGAAATTGAGGAAGACATCAGAAGATGGAAAGACCACCCATGCTCATGAATTGGAAGAATTAATATTGTGAAAATGACCATCCTGCCAAAAGTCATATATAGATTCAATGCAATGCCAATCAATATCCCCATGACCTTTTTCACAGAATTGGAAAAAAACTATCCTAAGATTTATATGGAAGCACAAAAGACCTCTGATAGCCAAAACATCCTAATCACTAAGAACAATGCCAGGGGGATTACTATACCAGATTTCAAGCTATATTATGGAACTATAGTCATAAAAACAACATGGTACTGGCACAAAAATAGACCCATAGACCAATGGAACAAAATTGAAGACCCAAATATGAATAAATACAACTTCAGCTATCTGATATTTGACAAAGAGGACAAGAACATTAACTGGAGGAAAGAGAGCACGTTCAGCAAATGGTGCTGGCAAAACTGGATCTCCACTTGTAGAAGAATGAAACTAAATCCCTGCTCAAAGACCAATGTAAAGCCTGAAACTCTGAAACTATTAGAAGAAAACATTGGGAAAAACCTACAAGATATAGGCATAAGAAAGGATTTTTTCAATCAAACATCAATTGCTCAGGAAACAAGGGCAAGAATTAACAAATGGGACTTCATTAAACTAAAAAGCTTCTGTACATCAAAGGAGA
>NW_008357641.1:345672-346716 GCF_000622305.1 Nannospalax galili
AGGGATGAGAAATTGTGAGAGATAAATAATACCTAGCTAGTTTTGAAAACCAGAGGGAACCATATTATTCCTACAACCTACTGACAGATTATACATAGCAGATCAAGAAATATATGTCTAGGTAAGGTTTATCTGAGAACAACTGGTCTTCACCCAAGATTTATCTACATGACACACAGTAATTAAAAATACCAGAATGGCAGAACTAACCTTCTTGTGTTTAAAAGACATTCTTTGAGGCCTATAATAATTTGGTCAGAGGGACCTAAAGTACATTTTTTGCTCCTTGCCCTCCTAGGTCGACTAGTTCCAGCAGACTATGAGCATCTCTCAAAATGTCCTATAATGGTGGTGGGTCACCTGTCCACTTGATCAAGGAGGCCGAGGAGACCCCGCCAGATGGACTTGAACCAGTGTCCAGTCCATAAAGAGTAGGGTCAACACAGAGGAATCATTTCCTCCAAGCTTCCAAGCAAAGCCAACCATGGTCGAGCAGGACTTTGACTTATCTTCAGATAGGTGGAACTGGTAAAAGAAAGATCTGGAGGCTCCTCCCATGCCCATGTGACCCGTGAGGAACAGATCCTCAAATGACCTTAAGAGTGAAAATATATCAGTTTATCTGGTCCAACTTTATGGCCTTAAACACCCAAAAGGAAAGTATAACCAAAGATTAAAGGGGCCAATATAATTTCATATGAGTCCATATGTATAGCTAAAGGCTACATAACAAGCAACAATGCCAGACAGGCAATACCTTCTTTTGAGTTGTTGGCCAGGGTGGCCAAAGGGATTCCTAGATAGTAACCCAGCATAGAACTGGGAAAATAAATAGCCAATCCCAATCTTTTCTAAAGGAATATTTACAACTGATTGCTGCTAGATGAGGGATAGCTGAAGCTCCTAAAACAAAGTCCTCTAGATAGGCTGACTGGATTCACCAGAAGGGCAAGTAGTGGGGAATGGCTGGGGGGCTGACAACACAGCAGACAGCAGCAGAGATATCAGAGGATAAGGGCTCTAGTCGGGGGGGGGGGGCTATGA
>NW_008357641.1:347145-354232 GCF_000622305.1 Nannospalax galili
ATTGCTGTTTAAAAAAAAGTTATAAAGAGCCCAAATAAATCTAACACTGCAACTCAAGGCACTGGAAAGGCAAGAACAAATGAAACCCAAACCCAGCAGAAGAGAAGAAATAAAAATCAGAGCAGAAATTAAAGAAATAGAAACAAAGAAAACAATACGAAGAATCAATGAATCTAAGAGCTGATTGTTTGAAAACCTAAACAACAGACAGAACTTTAGCACAGTTAACCAAAAGAAAGAGAAAGAAAGAAAGAAAGAAAGAAAGAAAGAAAGAAAGAAAACCGCTAGCCCAGTTAACCAAAAAGAAAGAAAGAGCACCTCCAAATCAACAAAATCAGAATTGAAAGGGGAAACATCACAACAGACACCCAAAAGATCCAGACAATTATGAGGGAATATTTTTAAAACCTATATGCTACTAAATCTGAAAATCTAAAAGCAATTGATGGATATCTAAAATCATGGGAACCACCAAAGTTAAACCAAGAAGAGATCAACAGTTTAAACAGGCCCATAACATATAAGGAAATTGAAACAGTAATACAAAGCACCCCAACTAAAGAAAGCCCAGACCCAGATGGATTTACAGCAGAATTCTACCAAAGAAGACCTCCAACCAGTACTACTTAAATTATTCAACATGATAGAAACAGAGGGAGAACTCCAAAATTCCTTGAATGAAGCCAACATCACTCTAATACCCAAACCAGGTAAAGACACAACCAAAAAAGAAAACTATAGACCCATATCCTTAATGAACATAGATGGAAAAATTCTCAACAAAATACTTGTAAACCGGATATACACACACACATCAAAAAGAACATTCAACATGATCAAGTAGACTTTATTCCAGAGATGTAGGGCTGGTTCAATATAAGCAAGTCAATAAACATCATTAATCATATAAATGGACTCAAAGACAAAAAACATTGTCATCTCAATAGATTCAGAAAAGGCTTTTGACAAAATTCAGCATGGGTTTAGGTTTAAAGTCCTAGAGGGAATTAGACTGAAGGGAACATACTTCAATATAATTAAAGCTATCTACAACAAACCCACAGCCACCATCATTCTATATGGAGAAAAACTGGAAGCATTCCCATTAAAATCAGGAACCAGACAAGGATGTCCACTATCTCCACTTCTTTTCAACATAGTGCTTGAAACTCTTGCTAGAGCAATAAGACAGGAGAAGGAAATTAAAAGAGTATTAATTGGAAAAGAAGAGGTCAAACTACAACTTTTTGCACATGATATGATACTATACCTAAGAGATCCCAAAATTTCCACCAGAAAACACTATCAGTATAGTGGCAGGTTATAAAATCAATCTACAGAAATCAGTAGCCTTTCTATATACTAATAACAAGCAATTGGAGAAAAAGTACAGGGAAATGCTCCCATTCACAATTGCTTCAAAAAAATTAAGTATCCTGGAATAAATATGACCAAAGACACCAAAGATCTCTACAACGAAAATTTTAAATCATTAAAGAAAGAGGTTGAGGAAGACACGAGGAGATGGAAGGACCTCCCATGCTCATTTATTTGAAGAATTAATATTGTGAAAATGACCATCCTACCAAAAGCAATATATAGATTCAATTCACTCCCACTCAAAATCCCCATGACATACTTCAAAGAATGAGAAAAAAAATCCTCAAATTCATGTGGAAGCACAGAAGACCCCAGATAGTCAAAGCAACTATGAGCTCAAAGAGCAACACTGGGGGGATTACTATACCATATCTCAAAGTATGCTACAGAGCTATAGTCACAAAAACAGCATGGTACTGGCACAAAAATAGACACATAGATCAATGGAACATCATTGAACACCCAAACCTGAGTACACACAATTTCAGCCACCTGATATTTGACAAAGATGCTGAGAACACACAATGGAGGAAAGACAGCATCTTCAACAAATAGTGCTGACAAAACTTGATCTCTACCTGTAGAAGAATGATACTAGATCCTAATCTTTCACCTTGCACAAAATTCAATTCCAAATGGATCAAAGACCTCAATGTGAAACTAGAACCCCTCAAACTATTAGAAGAAAATAGTGGCAGTAACTTATATAGGTGTAGGAAATGATTTTTTTTAATTATTTACTTAATAACCACATAATTAGAAGAAACATTTCATTACAACAGCATTGACATATTCAATAACAATTTCCAAAGCTAAGATGCATCTCTTTCAAAATTGGCTGTAAATTTTTAGGTTTACAGTTGAATTAATACATTTATACCATATGGTACTCAGTATAAACCCTATAAGACATTAAACTGAATGAGGTTTTAACCTTTAAAAAAAGATCTCCATTTCATTATTAAAATACACAAAGATATAAAATTGAATGAGTTTTTAATCCTTTAAAGATCTCCATTTCATTTTAAAATATACTGTTTCCTACATTTTTTCCTATATTCCTAATATTATTTTTAATTTTTTAAGAAGAAGCATATCATTACAACTTTAACGTATGCTCAATAACAGTTTCCACAGCAAAGATACGGCTCTTTCAAAAGTGGCTATAAAATTTTTAGGTTCACTATTGAATTCATACAGTTTTACAATATTGAACGCAGTATAAGCCCTATAAGACATAAAATTGAATGAGCTTTTAACCCTTTAAGGATGATCTCCATTTCATTCTCAAATATGCTGTTTCCTACATTTTTAATGCTACTATCGCTTAGATGTTTGCACATGTGTCTTTAATCTCTATGCATCTGATGATTACTAGTTACAGTCCAGTTACACTCAGATCCTTAGTACCTGAATATGGATATTAAGTCATCAGGTAGATTTCACTGGTAATGTTTGTCACCTCTACTATTTAACATGAGGTAAATTTTTATGCTTCCTCCCCAAATATGTCTTTTTTTAATTTGTTGATTTTTTGTGTGTGTATATATCATACTGACCATTCCACACAATCTTATTCATCTGTGTACCCACTTCCCAACTGGCATCCTCCCACAGCCTCCCCCCTCACACACACTGGAGCCCATATACTCTGTCATCCCTGTTACTGTCCACACACTCCAGTGTTACTGTCCACTGTGTTGTTGACACCCCCAGCCATTCTCCAGTGCTTGTCCATCTGATTAATCTAGTCAGCCTATCTAGAGATCCTTGTTTTAGGAACATCAGCTCTTCCTCATCTAGCAGCAATCAGTTGTCAATATTCCTTTAGATAAGATTGGAGTCTGCTGTTCATTTTCCCAGTTCTATGCTGGGTTACTGTCTGGGAGTCTCTTGTGCCACTCTGGCCAATAACTCAAAGGAAGGTATCTCCTGTCTGGCATTGTTTCTTGTTATGTAGCCTTTACCTATGCATATGGACTCTTAAAAATTATATTGACTGCATTAATCTTTGGTTATACTTTCCTTTTGGGTGTTGAAGACCCTACAGTTGGCCCAGATAAAACCATTTATTTTCACTCTTAAAGTTATTTGAGGATCTGTTCCTCAGGGGTAACATGGGCTTGGGAGGAGCCCCTGGCTCCTTTCTTTTACCGGTTCCATCTATGTGAAGATAAGTCAAAGGTCCTGTTCAACCATGGCTGGCTTCAAGGAAGCATGGAGGAAATGTTTCCTCTGTGATGACCCTCCTTTTTGTAGACTGGACACTGGATCAGGTCCATCTGGTGGGGTCTCCATGGCCTCCTTGCTCAAGGACATTTTGAGACATACTGATAGTCCCCTGGAACTTAGTCGACCTAGGAGGGCAAAGAGCAAAAACTGTCCTTTATGTTCCCCTGACCAAATTAGTATAGGCCTCAAAGTATGTCTGTTAAACATCCAAGAAGGTTAGCTCCAGCAGTCTGGTACTTTTAATTACCATAAGCCATGTAAATTGAGCTTGGGCAAAGACCAAATGCTCTGATAAACCTTGCCTAGACATTACATTCTTTGATCTGGTTGTACGTATAATTTGTCAGTAGGTTGTTGGCCTAATATGGTTGCCTCTGGTTTTCTAAAACTAGCTAGGCATTGTTTATCTCTCACATTGTCTAAGCCTTCCACCATGTTTCCCCATTTAAGGTGCCCCTTTTTTTCCATTTCTCCCTTAATAATACCCTTCTCTTATGGTCCCACCTCCCTTGAGCTCTTTCTTTCCCTTTATCCCCTAGGTTCCTTGGATAACCTTCCCTCCCCCCTCCCTTTAAAATAACCCATTATTATCCATATCTCCCTTGTTAACACCTGTTTTCCACTGTTCTCTTTCAGATTCTTTCTTCTCTTTTACTTCCCTGCTTCCTCTTCATTATCCTGGTTCCTGTAGTTATGTCTGGATACATATTCACCTATAAGGATTTGCTGCTAGGATCCACCTATAAGGGAGAACATATGTTGCTTTTTTTTCTGAGTCTGTGTTACTTCACTTAGTATAACGGCTTCTAGTTCCATCCATTTACCTACAAATTTCATGATTTCTTCATTCTTTACTGCTGAGTAAAACTCCATTGTATAAATAAACCACATTTTCATTATCCACTTGTCAGTTGAGGGACAAATAGATTGGTTCCATCTCTTAGCTATTGTGAAAAGAGCAGCAACAAACATGGATGTACACATCTTTCTGCAATAGGATGAGTTCTTTGGGAATATGCCAACAAGTGGTATAACTAGATCAAATAGTAGGTTTATTTGTAGTTTTTTAAGAGTTCTCCACACTGCATTCCGTAGGGAATGAACAAGTTTGCAGCCCCACCAGCAGTGAATGAGCATTCCCCTTTCCCCACATCCTCTCCAACATTTGGTATCATTTCTTCTCTTGACCTTAGCAAGTCTGTCTGTGGTAAGTTAAAACCTTAAGGTAGTTTTTTTTGGTTTTTTTTGTTGTTGTTGTTGTTGTTTTTTGGTTTTGGTTTTTTGTTTTTTGTTTTTGTTTTTGTTTTTGTTTTTGTTTTTTTGTCTTTTTGAGACCGGGTCTCCCTGTGGCCCCAGCTTAAAGTAGTTTTAATTTGCATTTCCCCAATTACTAGTGATGTTGAACACCTTTTGAGATGCTTCTTGGCCATTTTATTTCTTCTTTTGAGAACTCTCTGTTCAGTTCCTTAGCCCATGTTTTAATTGGGCTACTTCCTTTCTTGATACTTTGTTTTTTAAGTTCCTTATATATTCTGGATGTTAAACCTCTGTCAGATTTTCTCCCACTCTGTGGGTTTTCTCTTCACTTCCTTGGTTGCTTCTTTTGATGTACAAAAGCTTTTTAGTTTAATGAGGTCCCATTTGTTGAATCTTGACCTTGTTTCCTGGGCAGTTGATGTCTGGTTTAGAATATCCTTTCCTACACCTATATCTTGTAGGTTATTGTCAATGTTTTCTTCTAAGAGTTTCAGAGTTTCAGGCTTCAGATTGAGGTCTTGGATCCATTTGGAGGTGACTGTTGTGAAATGTAAAAAATAGGGGTTTAGTTTCATTCTTCTACAAGTGGAGATCCAGTTTTGCCAGCACCATTTGCGGAACATGCTGTCTTTCCTCCAGTGAATGTTCTTGGCTGCTTTGTCAAATATCAGGTGGGTCTTCAATTTTGTTCCATTGATCTATGGGTCTATTTTTGTGCCAGTACCATGTTGTTTTATGACTATAGCTCTGTAATACAGTTTAATATCTGGTATAGTAATCCCCCCAGCATTGCTCTGAGTGCTCATGGTTGCTTTGGCAATTCAAGGTCTTTTGTGCTTCCATATGAATCTTAGGATGATTTTTTCCAATTGGGTAAAAATGTCATGGGGATTTTGATTGCCATTGCATTGAATCTATAAATGGCTTTTGGTAGGATGGTCATTTTCACAATATTATTTTTTCCAATCCATGAAGCATGGGAGGTCCTTGCATCTTCTGATGTCTTCCTCAATCTCTTTCATTAAGGAATTAAAATTTTCTTTGTAGAGGTCTTTAATGTATTTGGTCAGGTTTATCCTGAGATATTTTTTTGCAGTATTGTGAAGGGGAGTGTTTCCATCTGCTCTTTCTTTGATTGCTTGTTATTGGTATATAGAAGGCTACAGACTTTTGTAGGTTAATTTTGTGACCTGCCACTTTACTGAACATGTTAATAATTTCTAGGAGTTTTCTGGTGGAAATTTTAAAGAGATAATTTTATCTCTTCTTTTCCAATTATTACTCCTTTAATTTCTTTCTCTTGTCTTATTGCTCTTGCAAGAGTTCCAAGCACTATGTTAAAGAGGAGTGGAGATAGTGGACAGCCTTGTCTGGTTCCTGATTTCAATGGGAATGCTTCCAGTTTTTCTCCATTTAGAATGATGCTGGCTGTGGTTTTGTTACATATGGCTTTAATTGTGTTGAATTATATTCCCTCCAGTCCAAGTCCCTCTAGGACTTTGAATATAAATCATGTTGAATTTTGTCAAAGGCTTTCTCTGCATCTATTGAGATAACCATGTACTTCTTGTCTTTGAGCCCATTTATATAATTTATGATGTTTATTGACTTACGTATATTGAACCATCCCTGCATCTCTGGAATAAATAAAGCCTATTTGATCGTGGTGAATGATCTTTTTGATGTGTGTCTCTATGTGGTTTACAAGTATTTTGTTGAGAATTTTTGCATCTATGTTCATTAAGGATATGGGTCTATAGTTTTCTTCTTTGGTTGTATCTTTACCTGACTTTGGTATTAAAGTGATGCTGGCTTCATAGAATGAATTTGGAAGTTCTCCCTACATTTCTGTCTTTTTGAATAACTTAAGTAGTATTGGATGTAGATCATCTTTAAATATCTGATAGAATTCTGCTATAAATCCATATGGTCCTGGGCTTTTTTTTAGTTGGGAGGTTTTATATTACTGTTTCAATTTCCTTATGTGTTATGGGTCTGTTTAAGCCATTAATTTCTTCTTGTTTTTGCTTTGGTGGTTCCCATGCTTTCAGGTACCCATCCATTTCTTTTAGGTTTTCAAATTTAGTAGCACATAGGTTTTTTAAATATTCTGTTATAATGCTCTGGATCTCTTTGGTGTCTGTTGTGATATTTCCCCTTTCATCTCTGATTTTGTTGATTTGGAGGTGCATTGTCTTTATTTTGGTTAACTGGGCTA
>NW_008357641.1:354402-355700 GCF_000622305.1 Nannospalax galili
TTCTTATTTTCTCTTTTGACCCAGCCATCATTCAGGAGTGTGTTGTTTAATCTCTAAGTGTTCATGTGGTTACTGGGGATTCTTCCGGTGTTGATTTTAAGCTTTACTGCATTGTGGTCTGATAGAATGCATGGAATTATTTCAATCTTTTTGTATTAATTGAGGTTTTTTTCGTGCCCCAGTACATGGTCGATTTTTTAGAAGGTTCCATGGGGTGCTGAATAGAAAGTATATTCTTTGGTGCTTGAGTGAAATATTCAGGAGATGTCTGTTAGGTCTGTTTGATATATGGTATTGTTTAATTCAGATGCCTCTCTGTTAATTCTTTGTCCTGTTGACTTATCTAATGGTGACAATGGGATATTGAAGTCTCCTACTATTAATGAGTTGGGATTAATCTGGGTCTTAAAGTCCTGTAGACTGTTTTTATGAAGTTGGGTGCACCAGAGTTTGGTGAATATATGTTCATGATTGTAAATCTTCTTGGTTTATTGTTCCTTTGATCAGAACAAAGTGGCCTTGTCTCTTCTGATTAGTTTTAGTTTAAAGTCTATTTTATCAGCTATTAGAATTGCAATGCCTGCTTTTTTCTTAGTGCCATTTGCTTGGTATATTTTATTCCATCCTTTCACTTTGAGATAGTGCCTGTCCTTGAAAGTGAGATGAGTTTCTTGCAGACAACAAAAAGATGGGTTTTGTCTCTTAATCCATTCAACTAGTCTGTATCTTTTGACTGGGAAGTTCAGGCCATTGATATTTAAAGTTATTAATGAAATATGTATTGAATCCTGTCATTTTTATTTTGTTCATATTCTTGATATAGCTGTGCATTTCCACAGTTATACCTTCATTGAATTTCTTTCCATCACTCCTTGTGTATAGTCATCCCTTTCTTCAGCAAGAACTCTCTGAAGGGCTGCTTTTGTGGACATTAATTCTTTCAGCCTATTTATGTCATGGAAGATTTTTCTTTCCCCTTCAATTATGATAGACATTTTGGCTGGGTAAAGTAATCTGGGTTGGCATATGTGGTCATTTAGAGCTGGGAATACTTTGGTCCAGGCTCTTCTGGCTTTCATAGTTTGTACTGAAAAGTCAGCTGTAATCCTGATGGGTTTTCCTTTATAATTGATTGTTGTTTTTCTTGTGCAGCTTTCACTATTGTCTCTTTGTTCTGAATGTTTAGTGTTTTTACTATGATGCGCCACAGAAAGTTTTTTTTCTGGTCCTATTTGGTGTTCTATGTGTTTCTTGTATTTGTATGGGCGTGTCTTTCTTCAATTTTGGGGAAATTTTCT
>NW_008357641.1:355939-359367 GCF_000622305.1 Nannospalax galili
CAATATTTCTACTTCTTTTCTGAATTCATTCAGAAGTTTATCCCTATCTTCCTTCAGCTCTATGATTACCTTTTTTGTATGTTCTTTAAATTCACTGAATTCTTTTATCATATTCATCATTGTTCTTTTGAGTTCCATGTCCTGCGTTGTCTCTAGGGGGTTCTTATTGTGCTCCTCAAGAGGACTACTGTTGTACTTGGTGGGTATAAATTATTTTGGTTTCTCTTGTTATTGTTTTTTCTTTGTGACTTTGACATGTGAATTCCTTCATAGTTTCTGATTCTTGTGTGAGACTCAAGCCTTCCTTTGTTGAGTTCAGATCTGCTTCTTTTTGTAAGCTTAATGTGCCTTTGTGGTTTACTTGTTGGGCATAAAAAGCTGGTTGGTCTAGGCTTCAGGTTCTCTCTTTTGATTTTATGTTGGAGTGGCCTAATTGCTTTTGTCTTCAGGAGTTCCCACAGAGGCCCAAGTGAGGCTCAAATGATATCAGGCTTTCTCCTAAGGTCTGGGTCCCTCCAGGAAAGACGCTGCCCTCAAGAATTTGGGGGCTGGGCTGGCCTGGGAGAAGGGCCCAGGATAGATGCTGGTCTCAGGAAGCTGGTGGCTGCACCACCCAGGGAAGTAAAGGTAGGTGAGGGTGGGATCAGGCCTAGAGTGTTCCTGGGGGCCGCAGGGAGGAAATGGGTTGGTCCCGATGCAAAGGATCAGGAAGCAATGGTGGCTCTGGGTCCAGAGATTAGCCCCAGTGTCTGGGGGGAGGGGGTAGTGAAAGAGGCTGGGTGAGTCAAGGCGCGCTGGGCACGCTGGACTTACCCAGGGAAGGTGCTGGTACCAGGACACTGGAGGCTGTGCAGCCCAGGAAGCAAAGGGATATGAGAGCTGGACCTGGTCCAGAGGGCTCCTGGGGACCAGAAAATGTGCTGGCACCAGGCCGCTCAGAGGCTGTGCAGCCCAGAGAAGTAAAGGGAGGTGAGGGCAGGACCAGGCCCAGAGAGTTCCTGGGGACGGTAGGGAGGAACTGAGTTGGTCCAGATGCAGAGGATCAGGAAGCAGTGATGGCTCTTGGCCAAGAGGTTGGCCCCAGTGTCTGGGGTGCCAAGACAAGAAATGGGCCTGTACCCAGCCTAGGAGGAGAGACTCAGCAGGGGAGCTGGGAGGGTGAAAGATGCTGGGGGAGTCAACTGGACTTACCCAGGGAAGATGCTGGGACCAGGCCTAATCATATTATTAGACCAAACCATAGTGCTAACTCTAACCCTCATCTTAACATAAGTGTATTCTAGCCCTCAGTCTAGTTATGCCCCTTGCCTTAGACATATAACTAACCCTAACACTAACACTAATCCTACAACTAACCCTAGGCTCTAACCCAAAACCTAATACTAACACTGATATTAATGTTATCCCTAATCCTAATACTGATTCTTTTTCTTTTATGTTTTGTGTATTTTTTTATTGAATTTTTATGCATTTCATTCAAAACATCTTTTTATGTATATCTTTATTGAGTCTGTGCATTTCACATAATATATCAATAAATTTAGACACCCTCTGATCTGCATCCTGCTCTAGCCCCCAACACCGGATATCATGTATTCTGTTATATATGTTAAGGCCTATCCGGTAAAGTATTTGTACGCAGAAACCTCTGTGCAAGTTCATCCACTGGAGTTTGATCAGCATATCTATAGTCAGTCACATAAAAAAAAACAACCCTCTCTTACCCCACAGTAATCATCTGCCAATAGTTCCTCAGCTAAGGTTGCCCATTTCCCCTGTTCTATGCTGGGTTTTTGTCTGATTGAGCACAGGCCTTGTACATGTTGTCACCATTGCTGCAAGTTCATATGAACAAGTTCCCAGAGGCCTGAAAGTCTGTTTCCTTATGTTCATGCACCAATCCTGGCTCTTACAATCTTTCTGCCCAGTTTTCCTTAATAGTCCTTGAACCATGGGTGGGTGAGGTTTAATACAGAAGTCCTATCCAGGGACATGTGCTCTGCAGTCTCTTATTCTCTAAATCTTGGCCAGTTGTGGTCTTCTTTGTGCATGGCACTCTGTTGTATGAGGAAGCTTCACTAGTGAGGGTTGAAGGCTGTGTTAGTATTCTCTCTATCCCCCGTTCCACTATGTTCCATGAGCCTTGGCTATAAAGGTTCCACTATAAATGTGTCACTTAGGGCTGGGCATCTCTCAGACATATGTTCTCTGTGTGTGACCAGTTGTGGAACTATGTAACAGCTTCCATCTGTTGCAAAAAGAAGTTTCTTTGATAAGTGGTGTATGGTGTACTTGTCTGTAAATATAAGAATCCATACTTAGCATACATTAAGAAAATTCATTTGTCTAGAGATATCTCAGAGATAGGGTTTTCTCTGGTATCTATGCCTTCTCCAGCCATGTATATTTGGCTATATTTACAGTGCCATCCATGAGTTCCCTACTATTGAAAGGACTTTAGGTCCAATTAGATAGCTAGATAAAAGTGACACTAGGCCACTGCGACCTGCTGCCCCTTGCATGGACAGACAGACGGCTCGGCCTGGCTCTCAAATGTGCCATGTCGGGTTCCTCCAGCATCACCACCATGAAAAAGGTAGTTCAGCAGCTCCAACTGGAGGTCAGCCTCAACTGCGTGAAGATTTCCCAGGCAGCTGCAGACTTGAAACAGTTCTGTCTGCAGAATGCTCAACATGACCCTCTGTTGACTGGAGTGTCTTCAAGCACAAATCCCTTCAGACCCCAGAAAGTCTGCTTTTTTTGTAGTCCAATCTTTCAAAGGTTTGTTAAGCCACTTTTCATGAACCAGTGAATATTCAAAAGAACTAAATTTGAAGCCTGCACAAAAGCGTCCCTGTAACACATGTGCCATAATACACAATCTTCTACTTGTCAGTTCTTAACAGCTATCTCTCTGGATTTTCATGGATTTCTGTTTTGCAAGGTTATAACTATTTTACATACACTAGCTGTAACATACAATAAAACAGCATGCAAATTTTTGGCCTTAAAAAAAGTGACACTAATGCACCAATAGAGATAGTTCACTGTGCCAGTCATGGTTATTGGGCTTTATATCTAGGTTGGACCACTGACTGATTTTTCTCCCTTAGCAGTTTGCATAGTATCATCTAGAAATATGAGAGCAAGTCTTCAGGGAGAAGGATTCCAGTTCAGTTCCAGCTCCATTGCTCCAAGTCTTATGTCTGAAGTATGTCCTGTCTTCAGCAACAGGGTTTGCCTTCAAGTTCTGGGAGGTAATCAAAGGCTGTGGCAATATCCTGTGTTATTCTGGAAGTCTCTTGGACTACCCTGACCAACACCTTGAAGGGAGGTTTCTCCTGCCTGGCACTGTGTTGTTTGTTTTATAGCCTTCAGGTATACACATGCACTCATGTCTAGATACTATATGGATATTGTTCAGTAGG
>NW_008357641.1:360070-363566 GCF_000622305.1 Nannospalax galili
TTTTTGGTCTTTTTGAGACAGGGTCTCCCAGTAGCCCCAGCTGGCCTGGAACTCACTATGTAGACCAGGATGACCTTGAACTCACAGAAATCCGCCTGCCTCTGCCTCCCAAGTGCTGGAATTACAGGTGTGCGCCACCACGCCCGGTTTATTTTTTTAATTTTTTAAGAATTCTCTACAGTGCTTTCAAAGTGGTTGCACAAGTCTGCAATCCCACCAGCAGTGAATGAGAGTTCCCCGTTCTCCACATCCTCACCAGCATTTAATGTCTTTTGTTCTCTTGATCTTAGACAGTCTGACTCAGGTAAGATGAAACTGTAAGTGGTTTTGATTTGCTTTTCCCTAATTACTAAGGCTGTTGAGCATCTTTTAAGATGTTTCTTAGCCATTTTTATTTCTTTGAGAACTCTGTTCAGCTCCTTAGCCCATCTTTCTATTGGGCTGTTTATTTTCTTCTTTGTTTGAGTTTTTTGTATATTCTGGATATTAATCCTCTCTGGGATATGTAGTAGTTGAAGATTTTCTTACACTCAGTGGGTTTCCTCTTCACTTCCTTAGTTGTTTCTTTTGCTGTACAGAAGCTTTTCAGTTTAATGAGATCCCACTTGATTGACTTGAATGCCTGAGTGACTGATGTCCAATTCAGAAAGTCCTTTCCTCACCTGTATCTTATAGGATACTGCCTGTGTTTTCTTCTGTTTCAGAGTTTCAGGTTTCATATCGAGGTCTTTGATCCATTTGGAGTTGACTTTTGTGCAGGGTGAAAGATTCAGGTGTAATTTCGTTCCTCTACAGGTGGAGATTCAGCTTTGCCAGCAGAATTTGTTGAAGATGCTGTCTTTCCTTGATTGTGTGTCCTTGGCACCCTTGTCAAATATCAAATGGCCAATCTGCATGCACTCATGTTTGGGTCTTCTATTCTGTTTCATTGATCTGTGTGTCTGTTTTTATGCCAGTACCATGCTGTTTTTATGACTATGGCTCTATAATAAAATTTGAGATCTGGTTATGGTGATCCCCCACCCTACCCCAGCATTGTTCTTTTTGCTCAAGATTGCTTTGGCTATCCAAAGTCTTTTGTGAGTCAATATGAATTTTAGGATTTCTTTTTCTAGCTCTCTGTGAAGAACGTCTTCAAGATTTTGATTGGCACTGTATTGACTCTACAGATTGATTTTGATGGGATGGCCATTTCTACATATTCTATCAATCCATGAGCCTGGGAGATATTTCCGTTATCTGCTGTCTTCCTCTCTCTTTCTTCAAAGATTTAAGTTTTTCATTGCAGAGATCTTTAATGTATTTACTTAGGTTTATTCCTGGGGGCAGGAGTTGAGGGTATTGTGAATGGGGTTTCCGTGAGTACTTTCTCTGATTATTTGTTATTGGTATTTAGAAGGCTACTGATTTTTGTAAATTGATTTTTTAACCTCTCACTTTGCTGAAAATATTATTTCTAGCGGTGTTCTAGTGGAATTTGGGGCAGTCTCTTACATATAAAAATAACATATCATCTGCAAATGTGATAATTTGACCTCTTTTCCAATTAGTACTCCTTTAATTTCTTTCTCATACTATTGCTCTAGAAAGAATTTCAAGCACTATATTAAAAAGGAGTGGAGATGGTAGACAACCTTGTCTAGTTCCTGATTTTAATGGGAATATAGAGTTTTGCTCCATTTAAAATTTTGTTGGGTGTGGCTTTGTTGTACACAGCTTTAATTTTGTTGAGGTATGTTCCCTCCAGTCCCATTCCCTCTAGGACTTTTAACATGAATACATGTTGGATTTTGTTAAAGGCCTTTTCTGCATCTATTGAGATGACCATGTGGCTTTTGTCTTTAATTATATTTATATGATTTATTACACTTATTGACATGTATATTAAGACATCCCTGAATCTCTGGAGTAAAGTCACTTGATCATAGTGAATGATCTTTGTGATGGTGTCTGTATGCAGTTTGTGAGTATTTTGTTAAGAATTTTTATGTCCATACTCACTAAGGATGGAGCCTACAGTTTTTTTCTTCTGTCTTTACCTGATTTTGGTATTAGAATGATAGGGGCTTCACAGAAGGAGTTTAGGAGGTCTCCCTCTGTTTCTATCTTTTTGAATAATTTAAGAAGTATTGATTCTAGACCCTCTTTGAATTTTGGGTAGAATTATGTTGTAAATCCATCTGGGCCTAGGCTTTTTATTTGGGAGGTTTTGCAATGCTGTTTCAATTTCCTTATTTCTTATGTGTTTAAGCTGTTGATCTCTTCTTGGTAGTTCCACAAATTTAGAAATTCATCCATTTCTTTCAGATTTTCAAATATAATAGAGTATGGGTTTTTAAAGTAGTCCCTTATAATGTTCTGAATTTTTTTGGTGTATGTTGTGATGTTTCCCTTTCATCTCTGATTTTCTTAATACTTTTATTTCTTTCTTGATTTCTTCTTTGACCCATTCATCATTGAGGAGTGTGTTATTTAATCTCCTGAGTTCGTGTAGTTACTAGAGTTTCTTTTTGGTGTTGATTTTAAACTTTACTGAGTGTGGTCTGATAGAATGCATGGAAATTATTTCAATTTTTTGTATTTGTTGAGATTTGTTTTGTGTTCCAGTATGTTGTCAATTTTAAAGAAACTTGTATGGGCTGCTGAGTAGAAAGTGGATTCTTTGGTGCTTGGGTATAATATTCTGTATACATCTGTTAGGCCCACTTCATGTAATATGTGTCATTTAATTCAGATGTCTCTCTGTTTATTCTTTATCCAGTTGACCTATTGAAGATTGTGGGGTATTAAAGTCACCTACTGTTACTGAGTTGGGGTTAATCTCTGTTTTATAGTCCTGAAATACTGATTTTATGAACTTGGGTGCTCCAGAGTTTCATATATGTTCATGGTTGTAATATCTTCTTGGTCAATTGTTCCTTTGATTAGAATGAAGTAACCCTCTTTAACTCTTCTGATTAGTTTTAATTTGAAGCCTATTTTGTCTGATATTAGAATTCAATGCCTGCTTGCTTCTTAGTACCATTTGCTTGGAAATTTTTTTTCCATCTTTCACCCTAAGGTAGTGCCTATCCTTGAAGGTGACAAGAAAAAGATGGATTTATGGATTTTGTTTCTTAATCCATTCCACTAGCCTGTATCTCTTCACTGGGGAGTTAAGGCCATTGATACATAGAGTTATTATTGAAAGATGTGCTAGTGTTTTGTTTGTGTTCTGGCCCTGTTTTGTATTTCCATAATTATACCTGTGTTTTCTTTCTGTAAACTCTGGAATATAGTCATTCTTATCTTTGGTCCTTTGTATTGCTTCAACTATGTTCCATAGGACTGGTTTTGTGGACATGAATTCTTTCAGCCTATTCTTGTCATGGAAAATTTTCCATTCCCTGCAGGGGTCTCCTGAGGAGCTCGGCTCTGTCTT
Source organism: Nannospalax galili (assembly GCF_000622305.1). NCBI lineage: Eukaryota > Metazoa > Chordata > Mammalia > Rodentia > Spalacidae > Nannospalax > Nannospalax galili. The sequence goes on from NW_008357641.1 coordinate 363,492, forward strand.
GCTGACCGTTCAGGGGGAAACCCGCTGAGGGTAAGGTCAGGGAAAGGTGAGTGCACTGTCCACCCATTCCGCCCC
>NW_008357641.1:364409-380076 GCF_000622305.1 Nannospalax galili
CCTTCTTCTTGTGAGGCTTTCTCCTGTTGCTTCAATTGACTTATTGCATTCAACCTATCTTCATTTTAGCTTGGAGTTTCTTCAATATTTCTATATGTTTTGTTAATTCACTTTTCAAGTCCTGAATTGATTTTGTTATTTCATTCAGGTGCACATTTGTATTTTCTTGAGCTTCAATCACGAGTTTATGCCTATCCTCTTTGAGTTCTTTGTTTGTCTGTGTGCTCTTTAAGCTTTTTGATCATGTTTAAGATTGTTCTTTTAAATGTGGTGTGGTTCCTCATGGTGATTTGCATTGTAGCACCATTCTGTAGGACTGATGAGTTTTGCTGGGGACAGATTCATTTGGTCTTTCTCATTTGTGTTTTTGCCTTGCCTTTTGGGCATATAGATGTCATTTTTTGGTTTTATGCCTGGCAGGAAATTCTATTCTGCCTTTTTAAGATGAAGTTTGGTTCTGTTTATATTGTTGATGTAGCTTGGTTGCTTTTCACTCAAGCAGGAAAAGTTAGTTGCTGTGTACATCAGATTCTTGAAGGCTAATAGGCTTGTCTGGGTTGTAGGCAGGTCTGTGGTAGACAAATCAGGAGGAGCCAAGGAAAGACTGGGGTAGGGATAGGCTGTGGAGGGTCTAACAAATGAAGTTGGATAATAGAGCTAGTCTGGGTGCAGGGGTCAGAATGTGGTGGGTGGGTCTGGACTAAGAGAGAAGTCCACAGATCTGAGGCAGAAAGAGCAGGAGTGGGCCTGACCCAAGTCTAGAAAGTGGACAGAGTGTGGGAAGAGAGTGGAACTGCTCATGGTGCAGGGGAATCAAGGCACAGCTGGCAGGCTCTGACTTAAGAGGGTAGTAGGCAGGTCTGTGGCAGACAGATCAGGAGACCAAGGGCAAGGTGGAATGGGAACAGCCTGAGGAGGGTCTAACAAACTGAGCTGGAGGACTAAGCTAGTCTGGATAGGAAGACAGTCCTGAGAGCTGAGGTAGAAGAGCAAGCCTGGACCCAAGGCTAGAAGGGAGAGAGTGCAGGGAGTGGAACTGCTCATGGTGCAGGGGAATCAAGGCATCATGGGCAGGATCTGACTTACCAGCATAGAAGGCAGGTCTGTGGTGGTTGGAGCAGGAGGCCAAAGGCAAGGTGGGGGCTTGGGAGAGCCTGTGGAGGTTCTAACAAGCTATGCTGGAGAACTGAGCTGGTCTGGGTTAGGAAACTAGTCCAGAGACCTGAGGCAGATGAATAGGAGGGGGCCTGGGCCCAAGGCTAGGAAAGAAACAGACTGTGGGGAGAGAGTGAACTGTTCAGGCTGCAGGGGAATCAAGGCCTCCTAAAAGTCTTTGACCAACAAGATCACTACAATTTCCTGAGCAACTTCCCAGAAATACATCAAAACCATCCTTCTTCTTCAGACCATTCCCAGAACTGTTGGCCCTCCCAAGTAGAAAGTAGCATCAAAGACAGTGCCAGCCATCTTCCTATCCAACTATAGATCCTGGAATCTAGTAGGCAATCTCATTCCAGCTCCCCCTCTCCTTTGATTATAGTCCAGTCAGAATAATCTCTCCTTCCTATGACTAAGTTTCAATTTCCCAAAGTCAATATCATTAATACCATTCTTGTATGTCCTCGTTTAACCATTAACACTACCTAGTTGATCCAGACCTCTGTCCCTTTGAATCACCTCTATACCCAGCTGTGACAATAACCCTAGTCTCTTGCCTTCTCTGATGAGAGCCCTCCTCAGATTTTTTTTTTGAGTCCCTGCCATTGAGTCCTTCATCTTTCTTTTCTTCTTACAGAACTTATTGTGGCAACCACTTACCAACATAACGTTATTCATAGAGAAAATTTGTAGCTTCAAACACAGGTCAGAAGAAGCTGTATCACCAAAAAGCCTACCCCGGAATGAATAACACCCCTGGAAAGCTGCACCCCTGGAACTCCCTGCACAACTTTCAGGGAATTCTGCCACTCCAGCATTTTTTTGCTGCTTATGTCACCTCAGAGAGGGGCATTGTTTATCTTATAATTTTCTGAACTTCCTGAGACTTCTATGTTTCATTAGTTTCCTGAATACTAAAGGCCTCCCTCCAGGAGGAAGTGTTTCAATTCAGAGAAATAGCTATAAACTAATATGGTTCCACTTATAGGAAAAGAAATGATATATGGTGTTATACGGATGGGTCTTACTGCCTAGAGTGGAGCCCAAAGGAAACTTTTGGAGTGATGATAGAGTATTTTACATGTTGATGAGGGAGAGTGATGGATACAGAAAAAAATTAATCTAAATGCATACTGAGACATAAACTTCAGTATAAAGAATTTTAAAACACAAAAGAACTGTGTGAGAACAGTAAAGTGGAGGTAAGTTGAGTCAGTGTCCTAATGGAGAGAGCCAGAACTGATCAGTTACCATCTGGGTGACACACACCTCAACCTGCTGAGCCTCAGTTTCCTCATTTCTGGGTTGAGGATAGAAGCAGAACCTATACCTCAAGGTGTCACTGTGAGATGGGGAGATGGCTTAGTGACTAAAGTTCTTGCTATGCAAGCATGAGGACTTGAGTTTGGATTGCCAGACATGGTGGTGCACATCTATAATCTCAGTGCTCCTACAGAGACATGGGAAGCAGAGATAGGAGAACCCCAGAAGCTTGCAAGCACAGTGGCAAACAAGAGACATCCAGCCTCAAGGTGGAAGGAAAGGACCAATACCCAAAGCCATCCTCTGATTTCCACATGCAAGCCTGAACTCACACTTACACACACACACACACACAATTTTAAAAGTGCAAAGCTTTAGGCAACTGTCTATCAGTAAGCTCTAAATAAATACTGTCTATTATTACTGTGGACAGTTAAATGTTTACCACTAGGGAGAACATGGTCAACTTGTAAGTATAAAGTAACAATTTGCTGTAAAAGCATAAAATGTCAAAAGCTTTTCATTTAATTCCTTTGCCTCAAAATACAACCTTAAATTTTTAAATGTGCAGAATTACAAGGGTTATTCAACAACCCACAGTTGTGGTGAGAGTTTAATATACCACTGCTGATAAATAATTTATCAATATTCATAAATGTGCAGATAGCTTTTCAATACAACATGATTAATACAGTGGGCTTATACAACACAATGACTTCAATCACTTAAAAGCCCTTATATAAATTTGGGATTGATTTCAATGAAATAAACACATACCATCTTTTTTTTAAGTGTAAACAAAGTATCACACTAGTATACACATATTCTTTTCATGTAATGAAACATTCAGAAATAGCCAAGGGCTGATACAATCTTACATAAGCACCAACTTAATAGATTCTAAGCCTCTTGTGGATCAGGGAACCTAGGATAGTTTTAACTTCCAGTTATATTCTTACCTACAGTATTTACTCTAATGACCATAAGCTGTGTCCTGTAGTTCTGAGTGCCATGTCTACAAAAGGCAAGAAGTGGAGAGGTCTACCTAAATTAAACCAATCCTGAGTAGCATCTTTTCTCAGTAATACTGTTATAGTTTGGATTTTAAATGTCCCCCAAAAGTTCATCTAGTAAAGGATGGTCACCAATAGATGGTGCTACTGGGAAGTGATGGATGGATCCTCCACAGCCCACTGGGACAAGATGCAGTCATTGGGGTATGTCTTTGAAGGGGACTCTATGTCCTTCCTTTCTGCTTCCCTGCCAGACATGTAGTGAGCAGTTACCTCTATCACCTGCTTTCTCCGTAAGGTACTGCCTTATTGTAGGCCCAAAGGCAGGATAATCTGGTGACCATGAACTGAAACCATGAGTGAAACTAAATGTTTTCTCCTTTTAAGTTGATTTTCTCAGGTATTTTGTCACAGCAATGGAAAACTAATACATATATCCAATTTTCTCATATTTATACTAGCCAGGACTGGGAGGCATGGCCTGGGAGGTGGAGGGCCTTGAATAGAGCACACTACCAATGATTACAAAAACATGGGACTGGAGAGATGGCTCAGTGGTTAAGAGCATTGACTACCTGTCTCCCAATTGGCTAGTTCCTCCAAGGGGTGGGGCCTGCCGCAGAGTGTGGACAACTGTGGGGGCTGCTGGGAGCCATCTTGGAACAGAAGCCACAAGCCAGGGGAAGCCAAGAGCTGTGGGGAAGCCGCCAGCCATGGGGAAGCGCACAAGCCATGGGAATGCGCACCTGCACCTCAAGGACAAAATGGCCCAACATTTATGGACCTGGGCCAAGATCGTGGGCACCTGAGGCATGAGCAAATGCTAGCAGTGAATACAGTAGTCGTGGCGTGGTCTGATATGGTGGGCTCTGAGCGGGGTCCACGGAGGCCAGGGGCTAGGTACTGGGTACTCATTCCTTTGTAACTTAATAAATGCACGTAAAATATATGGTTTGTCTAGTCGCACAGAAGACCCAGAGGGAATTCCGGCGACACTAACTTTGCAGAGGACCTGGGTTCAGTTTCCAGCACCCACGGGGCAGCTAAAAACGGTAACTCCAGTTCCAGGGGACCTAAGGCCCTTTTCTGGCCTCTGCAGGCATTTTGTCCACACATAGCACACTCATATACATGCAGGCAAAACATTCATATGCACAAAATAAAAATAAATTTTTTTAATTAAAAAAAAAAAATTAGAGCTGGGCCTGGTGGCACACACCTTTAGTCCCAGCACTCAGGTGGCAGAGGCAGGTGGATCTCTGTGAGTTCAAAGCCAGCCTGGTCTACATAGCGAGTTCCAGGTCAGCTGGGGCTACAGGGAGACCCTGTCTAAGAAAAGACCAAAAAATTTTTATTTTTTAATTAATCTTTAAAAACAAAACTAGGTTCTTTTATACAGAAGGGGCAACTTTAGTTGCCAACTAGTAGAATATGGCACATTATATCTAAAAGCAAATCTCAACAAATACCTAAGATTCAATAGCATAAAGACCATACTCTGCTAACTATATAATTTAGAAATCAATAATGAAATGGTACCTAAGAAAGAGCCATGTAGCATTCAAGAACTTTCCATAGCAATAGAAAAAAAACATTCTAAATATTCTAAGTCTGTAATGGGGTGGTGGTCACATATATGTGTGTGTATGTCAAAGTCATTCAACTCTACACTTTAAGGTATATACAGTTTGCTATAAGTCATTATAATAATGCTACAAAATGTGTATGAAAATTTATCCATAAACTGGTGGTTTAAAACCTAATTCCAAATAACTTGTGAGTCAAGGTGATAATGGAAGTTCAGATATATTATAATTAAACCAAAAGAAAAACATACAGCCATCCCTCTGTAGTCAGAGAAACCCGTTCCAGGACTCCCCTCACATACACCACAGAAACAAAATCCATGGACATTGGAGTCCGTTTTATAAAATGACACCATATTTGCATAAAACCCACACATACCCTACTACATACTTTAAGTCGTCTCTAGATGACTTATGATATCTAATACAGTATAAAGTTGAGTATTACATAAAGTTGTTATAGTGCATATTGCTTAGGGAATAAGGGAGAATGTACATATGTATTCAATACAGATTTAATTTTCTTAATATTTTCAATATGTAGTTATTTGAATCCACAATCCATAACAGAGAAAGGAAAATGTATTTCAAAAAACAACACAAAGATGCAGATGAACAACTACTACAAGAGACAATGGTAACCCAACATGCTACAGTTTTTACAAACTAGAAGTTAACTACAAAGAGGTCTACCATAGGAATGGGACAGTGATAAAGTCAGACCACCATTTCTAACATTCTTTCTCTCGGAGTGGATCTTTTTGTGCACAGAGAGTGACGAGCTATGCCTAAATGCTTTCTCACACTGATTACATGGGTAGGGTCTCTCTGCTGTGTGAGTTCGCAGATGGACAATAAGATGTGAAGATCGATCAAAAGTACGTCCACACCTCTGGCATTCAAAGGGTCTCTTGCCACTGTGAGTCCTCATATGTTTCCTAAGGGATGAGGGCTCACTGAAGGCTCGCCCACATTCCTGACATGCATATGGCTTCTCTCCAGTGGGAGTTCGCATGTGACTTTTCAGGGTTGAGAGTTGACTCAAGACCTGACCAGCACTCTTACAGCTTCTTCCCCGTGTGTATCCTCTTGTGCACATTCAGGTGGGTGCTTGTCCGGAAAGGCTTCCCACACTGAATGCATTCATATGGTTTTTCTTTGGTGTGGGTTCGCAAGTATATCTTCAGTGATGAATGTTCCCTGAAAGCTTTTCCACATTGGCTGCATTCAAACGGCTTCTCTCTCCAGTATGAGTTCTCATGTGGCTCCTTAGAGATGAAGCCTGGTTGAATGTTTTCCCACAGTCCTTGCACACATATGGCTTCTCTCCTGTGTGGTTTCTCTGGTGCAAAACCAGGTTAAAATTCCTGGTAAAGGTTTTCCCACACTGACTGCATCCAAAGGGTTTCTCCCCAGTGTGAGTCCTCGTGTGCCTCTGCACATTGGAAGAATATTTGAAGGTCTGCCCACACTCTTGGCACTTGAAAAACTTCTCTGTGGTGTGAGTCTTCACATGCCTGAGGTCTGAGCAGTATCTGAAGGATTTTCTACATGTGCCACATGGATAAGTTTTGTCCATGGTCTGGATTTCTTCAGGTACAATTAGCTTAGCATTCTGGAGGGATTTTCTATGCCTTTGACGTGCATAGAGGGTCTCTTCAGGATTAATTTTCTGGTACTGAAAGCATGGTTTGATGTTATTAAAAGACTCCTTCAGGTCATTACATTTGTAGAGCTCTTCACCAAGCTGAGGTTTCTCCTGCTAATTAAAGAAAATAGGAAGGCCAAAGGCTTTATTATATTCAAAGATATTCTTCCCTTCCTCACCTGAATGTCTAATGAATGAGTCTGTATTTTTCCTATGCAGAATTCCCTCCACAGAAATAGGGTAGATGGTTCTGTCACAATGAGTGTTGTTTTCACTACGTTCATGGGGCTTTTTAGAAACAGAGACTTTCTGAATTGTTTAAAGATGAATTAAGTTTTAAACACTTTTCATTCGAGTTGCTGCTGCTGCTACTGCTGTTTTTGTAATGTTTTGTTTTGTTTTGTTTTGTTCATATGACAGACAAGCACCCTGTTACTGAGCCACATCTCAGGCCCAAGACACAAGTCTTGATCTATATTTAGAGTTGTTCCCCAATTCATGACATTCACAGACTCTCTCCCCATAAACTCACTTTCCCATGGGCAAACACAAATAAATCTCTCTTAGCCCTTGTATTGGTTTTCTAACCTATAGCAACTAAAACATTTCCTACTACAGAATAATTCCTTGGGAATCTTACCACTTTCACACCAGTAAATGGCTAAGAATTGACTCTTAGAGTTCAAGCTGAGGTTCTGAAATGAATTAATGGGATAAAATAATTAAAGGCTCCATGACAAAGAAACTGAGGGAACAAGATGACCGAAAACAGTAGGCAAGGCAGGTATGGATTTTTTTCAAATATCAATCCCACATACTGAAACAAACTGCAAAGAGGAGGAATATGTCAGAGGCTAAAGCAAAATTTTAAGTATGTCACAATGTGAAAAATTATGTGATCAAAAGAACAAGGGATAGAAAAGGTCAACAACTTTCTGAGACATACATCTATGAAGACTGAGACTACTGTTAAAGGAAAATATTAACAAAAATGTATAGTAATGAACTGAATAAAATAACACATGAAATTATTAATATGAAGAAAAATGGGACATATGAAATCAGGGGAAAGCACTAGAGATAAAAGGGAAAAAGTAGAATATAGTGGTTCACGACTTCAGTCCCAGCTCAGTAAGCAGGGTAGTCTGATCTACATAGTAAGTGCCAGGCCAGCCAGCGTTACACAGTAAGTCCCTGTCTCAAAAAAAAGGGGGGGGGATAAAGAAAGTCAAATTTATAAAAGGAGCTCGGACAGCTTTCTCAGTAAAAGACACCGAAAATACTTCCCTATGGACAACTCCCAAATCTCTTTTATTTTTTTATTTTGGTTATTATTTTTATTTTATGTGTATGAGTGTATGGCCTGCATATGGGTAAATGCACCCATGTCATGCAATGCCCACAGAGGTCAGAAGAGGGTATGGGATCCCCTGGAGTTAGAGTTATGGACAGTTGTCAACCACCATGTAGGTGCTGGGAGTTGAACTGGGTTCTCTGCAAGAGCACTAGTGCTATTAACCACTGAGCCATCTCTCCAGCCCCCAAATCTCTTTCTGATGAGAGCTGGTACTCACCTGGTCTACCTAGAGCTCACCTTGGTAGTACAACTGAGAGATTCCTCTCTTGATGGTACACAGTTCTTCTTTTTGCTCCAGATGAAACAATGTGCTAGGTTTACATAGCTGACCTAATTGTGAGGGAAAAAAATTGTATGGCATGGTATGATGGTACCTAGCTATGCCTCCAATGCTCACTGAAATCCTTAAGGGATCTGGAGATGGAAGCAGGTAAATCAGCATGTGTGAATCCTAATAAATACAGCAAGCCTCTTTCACTAAGGGACTTAACTCAAGCTCTGTCATTTGGACATAGAGGACACTGAAGCTCTCTGATCTCCCATACCCAGAGCCTGGCTCAGACACATATGTGGGAAGCTTTTAGTCCTGGGGACAGAAAGAGCAACAAATGGATCTACATTTTCACGGGGAGACAACTAAACTGCAAGTATCATAAGGGTGGGCCTTGTCTGTCTTTTCTCATTTTGGTCTCCTAAACCCTCAGTTACTGGGACCCACAGTAGCTGCATAAGCATGTGGAGGAGGCAAAGAGACCAGCCTTACCCACAGAGGCCAGGTTCCTGTAGTTCTCCACCATCACATCTCTGTACAAGCTTCTTTGAGCAGAGTCCAGAAATACCCATCCTTCTGGGCTGAACACTACAGCCACATCGCCAAAGGTGACTGGTTCCTAAAACACACATCCATCCTGGCTCAACCAGGGGCTGCTCCAACCAAATCCAAGAGCGTAATGACACTGCCAGGCCCAGGGAAGGGAAACCCATGCATAGTGTTTTCAAATAGGATTCTAAAGTCTCAAGAATCTTGCCCTCAGTTCAGGCTTCAGTATTAAAATTTCTAAGGGTTAGTGCTGTAGTTCAGAAGCACTTGCCTAGCATGTGTAAGTCCCAGGCTCTGTTCCCAGCAACATACACAAAACCCAGAGAACTCTTTTCTATCTAATCATCATTCCTAAAATAATAGCAGCAAGAGGCGCTAATTTATACCTAAAGACCTCTACTTAAATATGTATACCTATACCAGAAGCCCTTGGTTAGGTTTATTCCTTCTAGCTCCAAGGCCCAGGAGACCTGAGCATGTACAGGCACAAGAGAATATTTGGGGAGCTAGGAATGGCTGCTGTAGACCTGTAATCCCAACACTCAAGAGTCTAAGGAGAAAGGAGAGGACAGAGGACAGGGAGGAAGACAGCTCACACCCATGCTTTAATGTTTTCCCTCCAGGAGCTCAGCAGCTGCTGAGACAGGTCTGAATGAAGGTGTGGACTATTTGCTACATGGATTACACCCCATCCACCCACCCACTGCAGAAGGCCCAGCTCCTGGTAGACTAGAGGTCAGCCCTGTGGTATAATAAGGTCCAGTAGGTGACATGAAAGATGCAAGGCCAGTCTCTGGCCACAGTCATGTTTTTCTGGAGAAAGAAGGATTCCCTATTTACCTGGGGAAGGGTGATGGTCAACATCCCAGGAACTATGGCTTCTTCGTCTGTGCCATCTTCTTGGAACCAGGTGGGGTTCTGAGAAGGCAGAGCTAGGAGAAAAGAGAGCAGATATGAAGATCGGTGCCTAACCAAGTGAGTACACCTGCAAGTCCGCAGACTGCCACCCTAAGTGAGCACATATGCATACATATGCATACAGATGTATATATTCACAGGTATATGCACATACCACACCAATGGAAAGACACACATATACCTAAAGATACGTGTACACATGCTCTTGCACACATGTGCGTACTACTCAAGCATGCACACATGTGCATGCATAGAAACATATACCACACACAAATACACACAGGGATACGCACATGCCACCCTCACAGAGACACACATCACATTCACAAGAACACATGTGCACACAGAAACATGCATGTGCTTGCTCTTGCACACACATGTATATATGCACAAACATGCATGCATGTGCATACATAATAAGCACTTGAAAATGTATGATATGCACTCATGGGAATGCACATGTCCAAAAGGGACATGTGATGCATGCAGAAAGAAGGACAAGGAGAGGTGTATACACACGTACACACACAAGGACCCGACCCGTGCATATACAGACAAGCACAAATACACAGGTGCTTGCACATAAACCAGCACACACATAAACATATATAGGCATGAACACAGTTACCTACATACATCCATGTCCTGGCTACAGCTAATGCCTACACAAGCACCTTTTCCTTTTGGATCCGCTTAACTCCCCTCCCTGAGGTTCCCTCCTCCGTACGAAGCACTCCTCTTCTTCCTCCAGGAGTACACTCTTGTTTCTTCTCAGCCCTTACCTATAAGCAGACACTTGCTTCCAGAGGTATTTCTTTCCTGCCACAGTCACTGACTTACGTACGTCATAAGAACATGCTCTTATGTTGAAAGCTCAGTCCGCAGGCAATACTGGGAGGTGGTAAACACTTTAGAGTGGAGTCTGAGTAGAAGAAGCAGGTCACTGCACAGAACGTATTTAAAAAGGATACTTGGATTCCAGCCCCTTCTCTATCTTTCCTGACTGCATGACATGAGCTTTATTGCATCACACACTTCCACCATGATGCCCTGCCTCACCACAGCCCCAAAAGCAACAGGTCAAGCTCATGGACTAAACTCAAACTATGATCTGAAATATGTATTTTCTGCTTTTTGTGTAGATTTTCCTCAGGTTTTGTGTTTCAGCAATGGAAATCTGACTGTTATATGACTCACTGGGAGAGGATTCTGGGACTCTGTATCTGGTTTCCTCTAGCCTTCACCTATGCACCTTCCCTTTAGTAGCTGCCTTGTATCCCTTTTCTGCTATAAGCCATAGCAATGACAATAACTATACACTGAGGTCTATAAGCCCTCTTGTGAGTCATGGAACCTAGAAGTGGTACCCGGAAAACCTAGCACACCTTCTGCATACTCGGCCCAGTCTAGAGCATACTACTCCCTCCTCAGTGTGTCCACCCTCCTTCCATGTGCTAGAGAGTTTTAGTGAAATCACAGATGTGCTGTGACATCTAAGTGCATCACTGGCTCCCAAGGGACTTAGAATATGAGTTGATGTCCTCATCCCACACTTCAGTGAACTCAGTCATCTGGAGCCCCAATCCACTCCCATCAGCTCTGCTGTGCCCTTCAGTCATTTCACAGCCTTCTAAGGTCCCCACATGTCCCAGGCACGCTGTTCCCTGAGGGACTTCACTGATGTTGTTCTTGTTAGATCAAGGAACCTCTAGCTGGCCCTCCCCGCCTTCCTCCCAGTCCTCTGTCTCAGAAATAAGCCACATTCCTGTAGTCCCTCTCTCTCTCTCTCTCTCTCTCTCTCTCTCTCTCTCTCTCTCTCCTTTTCTGACAACTTCCTGTACTTCCTGTACTTCCTCCCTCCCTCCCTCCCTCCCTCCCTCCCTCTCTCTCTCTCTCTCTCTTTCTCTCTCTCTCTCTCTCTCTGAACAGAGTTGATAAGAAAATGTGCTGTGGCCTTGTAGTCTCCCTCCTTCTTGTATCTTCAAGTAAGGTCAAAACAAACCTGAGCTGTAACTTTACTTTTATCTAGTGCTTTCCTGACTTACAACTATTGGCAATAGGGTTGACCAGGCTAAGTGATGTGGTATGTAGTTTGCCTACCGGCCCCGAAAACTTCCAACAGTCAGATACTCCCTTTGTCCCATGGAAACTGAGAGGTCTCTCTCGCTCACTCATTCACTCTCTTGCTCTCATTTTCTCACTCTCCACCTCTCTCTTCTCTCTCTCCTCTTCCCTCCCTCTCTCTTTCTTCAATACCCTATCTTGCTGCCTCTGGTATGAAGCTCTCAGGGAACTGAAGGATGTTGCCCTTCAGGATGGCCATCACACCATCTGTGACAGCTCTCTCCCAGCGCTCTCCCACTTCAAGACCAATAGCAGGCTGCGTGTGGTCATGATCCTACGTCCCCTAAGAAAGCTTGTCTGAAGAGCAGTTCATTTCAGCATTCCTTTCTAGGAACCCCTCAGTCTTCTAATAGCGCTGAGGCCTGAGTCTTTTCTCCAAACCTTCTCTCAACAGCCCAACAGCTAACCAAGATAAATCATACAGTAATTATGGCCCAAGCCACACATGAAGAAAGAGGCCCCAGAAGGAAGCTACCCTGCTAGCACCTTGACCTCTGGCTTCTGTCTCCAAAACGGTAAGACAGCAAACTTCTATCAAGTGTGTGCGGGTGAGAAACTCTGGTCTGAGGGTTCTTTGGGGTTTGTTTGGCTTGCTTGCTTGCTTGCTTCCTTGCCTGCTTGTACTGAGATGAGGCTCACTGTGTTGCCCAGGATTCAAACTCCTAGGCTAAAGCAATCCTCTCACCTCAGCCTTCCAAAGGCTGGGACTCTTAAGCATGTGCTACCTGCCACACCCAGTCCTGGTCTAAGCTTAAATGTCTTTGCTTCCCCAGAGTTTCTCTCTGGCCTCTAATATGACATTCTTGTGTTTTACATTATCTGTTGTATCCTGGTCTTCACTTCAAAAATCTTACATTTCAGTCACTGTGGCTCAACAGGATAAAAGGAAAATGTTTTCTCGGAAAAAGTTTCTCAGCACACATATTGCAACAGGCCACAGTCAGATCCCCTTCAAGAAATAACAAAGATTCCTGTGCTGGGGAGGCAGAAGCAGGAGGATCTCTGGGACTCACCAGACAGCTAGTCTAGCCTAACTGGTGAACTGTAAACCAGTGAAGCCATTCCTGAGGCTGACACCTAAGGTTGTCCTCTAGCCTACACACACACAGATGCATGCCAAGTACATGCATGTACACGTGCACACATGCACACAAACATGCACATACACATTCATTTTATTAAAAAAGAAGTAACAAGGAAGGCTGAGGGTATCCCCTGGCTACAGCACTTGCCTAGCATGTGCGTGGCCCTCATACCACATCCCTAGTACCATAACAAAACCCAAAACTAGAGGAGAGGGAGGAGTAGGAACAAAGTGCTCAGCCCAAAAAACTTGCCACAAATCAGATGAAGAGCGACAGTCTAACCTGAGATTACAGCCTGTCAGTGATAACGCACAGCCCAAACACAAGATTGGCACACACCGTTCAGAGATAAAGCTTATTTTTCTCACTAGAAGGCAAATGGAAGGAAACAAACGCCTTGCCATTAATACTATAATGTTATTTGCTGCTAACATTTTCCTTCACTACTGAAAATGTGGCTTTAAATATCACTTTTCAAATCCAAGCCATTAAAACTTAAGCCATTTCAAGTAAATTCAAGTGTGGTTTTCAAAATCAACATAGTTATATAGTCAGGAATTTAATGTTAAGTCAAGTGTGGCGGTATCTCAGCACTCAAGAAGCTGTGGCAGGAAGATTGCAAGTTCAAGAAAGAGGGACAGAGGGTAAGAGGAGAAAGAGAGAAGGAGGAGGGGGGAGAGGGGGGAGGTGGGAGAAAGAGAGATTGTTTAAAGTATTCCTGAAAAATTATTTATAAAAGAAATAAAACACTACTTTTCAGTGTTAGAAAGATGTAATGTTGCTCAGATAGGTCTGGGCCCCTTCTTTCTATTTTTTCATTTTAAATATTTTGCTACTTTTGGTTTTCACAATACTGAGGATTCAACCAAGGGCCTCACACATGCTAAGAAAGTGCTCTACTATTCTATATCTCCAGGTATTTAATTTTATCTTGAGACAGCCCTGCTAAATTGTCCAGGCTGAACTTGAACTTACTCTGTATCCCAGTCTCTTGAGTAGTTGAGATCACATGCCTGAGCCATTGTTTTAACTGACAAATAAAAATTGTATATATTTGGGGGCTGGAGAGATGCCTCAGTTGGTTAAGAGCACTGGCTGCTCTTGCAGATGACCCAGATTCAGTTCCCAGCACCCACATGGTGGCTAACAACTATCCTAACTCCAGTTCCAGGGATCCAATGCCCTTTTCTGGCCTCAACAGGCATTCAACACATGGGTTCACTTACATACATACAGGAAAAATACTCATACACATAAAATTGAAATAGATTTTTTAATTGTATGTATTTGTGGTATACTGATAATTTCAAATAAACACACTATGAAATGGTTAGTTTAAGCTAATTAATATTTGTATGACTTCTGTGGTAGTTAATCTTGATTGTCAACTTGACAGGATTTAGAATCATTAGAGAACACACTTCTGGGTGAGTCTATGAAAATGCTTCCAGAAAGGTTCAATTTAGCAGGAAGACATACTCTAAGCCGGAGTGGCTCCATGGCACCATCCTATGGGCTAGGGCTACAGACTGAATGCAAAGGAGAAAGTTAGCTAAGTGTCAGCATTCTCCTCTCTCCCTCTCTCCCTCTCTCTCTCCCTCCCTCCCTCTCTCCCTCCCTCTCACTCTCTCTCCTTTCTCTCTCTCTTCTTCCTGACTGTAGTTGCAGTGTGCCCAGCTGCCTCATGCTGTGACCATGATCCATCATGCTTCCCCACCATGATGGACTGTACCTCACACTATGAGCCAAATAAACTTTTTGTCAGTTATTTTGTCACGGCAATGAAAAAATGTAACTACTATAGCCTCACGTTATTTCCTGCTCTTTCTTAATAAGAAGATCTAAAAGGAACAGATAATCCCAGCCATATAATCCTTGGCAAGTATCTTTCCCACTGAGTGTGCAAATGCTGAGATAGCAAGATGGTCCCATGGCTACATGGTTCTCCTATGGTTCCAATAGTCAGAAGAAATGAAGGTGAGATGGGTCACAAGTTCCCACACAAAACTCAGGATGCCAGGGCCTTCTAGCCACATGTCCCATAAACATTCACTCACCGAAATCCCTGGCCACCCATGGGTTGGGGCAATGCAATGCAGACACCTGGGTCTCCATCCTCTGATTCTGCATAGCTGCCTTCAGACCCTGGACAGGACAGGAGTCAAGGATTAGTTACACAACCACTCACACATGTTCAGCCTCAGTTTGATGGTGGGCCCTGCCTTGAAGAATGTACTAGTAACACAAGTCAGTATTTACCTCATCCCTAAACATAATCACTGACTGAATTTCAGCTCCAAAACAAGATGGAGAAAGGGTGCCCTCATGGAGCAGGCAGCCTCTGAGATGCTTTCCGCAAGGGGGTAGGGGTAGGAGGGGGTAGAAAAGGGAACTGAACCACAGGCTGAGGGCAGGGGCAGAAGGGGAGCACAGAGATGTACCCAAGCAAATGAGGATGTTAGTTCGTCCTAGAGGGAAGGCATGTCATGGGTGCTATGGTTTGGATGTGGTTTGATGTCACCACCCCCACCTAGAATTTAATGTATTGAAAGCTTAATTCTCAGTGTGGGAATGTTCAGAAGTTGCAGAACCTTTAAGAGGTGGGCTTTACACCAGGCTTGGTGGCACATGCTTTTAATACCAGCGCTCCGGAGGCAGAGGCAGGCAGATCTCTGTGAGTTCAAGGCCAGCCTGG
>NW_008357641.1:380174-399234 GCF_000622305.1 Nannospalax galili
AGTGCAAAGTAATTAGGTCACTAGGGTGCTGCCCTTGGAAGTTACCAACACTGTTCTGTTGGGTACCCAGTTAGTTTCCATTAAAATGTTGTTATAGGGGTTGGAGAGATGGCTCAGCAGTTAAGAATACTGGCTGTTCTTGCAGAGGACCTGGGTTCGGTAACCAGCATCCACATGGCAGTTCTCAAGTTCCAGGGGCTCCAACCCCCTCTTCTGACCTCCATGGACATTGCATGACACAGGTGGCCTTACATACATGCAGCCAATACACTCATACACATAAAATAAAAATTTTTTTAAATGTTGTTATAAAACAGCCAAGTGCTAAGGCTCATGGAACACAGAACAGGGTAAAGAGAACACCAACACACCCCTCAACTCTCACCAGCGAAGTTTCCTCATGCAACAGAATGCAATGCACGCAGACGGCCACAACTGGCCAGGTTTTAGAGAAGAAGAGGCTGCACAGTGCATGTCCGTGGATAGGACTCCATATTAAACCTCATCCACCCAGGATTCAGGGCCCATTGTGGAAGCGGGGGTCAGAAAGACTGTAAGAGCCAGTGTTGATGCATGAACATAAGGAAATAGAGGCTTTCAAGCCTCAGGGAACTTTCTCATCTGAACTTACAGCAATCAAGACCCATGCAGACTTAATCAGACAGAACCCTAGCATTGAACTGGGGAAATGGGCAGCAGGCCCCAACCTTAGCCAAGGAACTATTGGCAGTTGATCACTGCTCGGTGCAGGAGAGTTGGTTTTCTTTAATTGAGTGACTCTAGATAGGCTGACTTGACTCAAGTGAATGAACTCGCACTGAGGGACATCTAGTTACACAAAAGACCTTAACATATATGACAGAATGCATGAAATCCAGTGGGGGATTAATAGAAGGGTGCAGATGGGGGAGATGTATTGTATAAAATGCACAAAGAAATTCAATAAAAAAATACACTGAAAAAAATTTTTAATTATTTTTAGAAGGCCAAGTGTAGCCCCCTCCAACATGGCACAGAATGAAGGAGTCCAGAGACCTCAGTGAGTCTAAGACAAGTGGCTCAGCTGGGCGCAAAGCCAAGCCATGCCACCGTCCACCTACCCGATTTGGGCCAGCCTTCAAAATGAGGAACACCAATATTCAAGGGTCTAGGGTCTACGGTTTGAGGAGGTGGTAACTCAAGGCCAAAGGGGATGGTGTGGCAGGGGTTCAGTTTGTATTTTCTCACACATGGTAATACACCATCTGGTTCTAGAGCTTTTCCACACTCGAAGGCTCCCTTCCAGGTGGGATCCTGAGGGATCTCCAACTTTTCCACATCCTTTACAACAAAGCAGCCTCTCTCCTGCCAAGTCTTCTTCAGATCCACAGACCAGGTATTCCACGAGCCCTTCCTGTCCTGGTTAAATTCATTAGGCACCTTCTGTCTAAGCAGAAGTGGCTCCTGATAAGACGTGGTGGCAAAAATCTTGCCCCAGGACCCTCCTTCCAGGAGGACAATCTCAGCATCTTCAAGACCACTCTGTGCAGACAGCCCAACTTCTTCAAATTGAGTATGTGGCCTGCTCACCTGCAGGGCTTTCAACTAGTCATAATTTCCAGGAGCTTCTCTACCAAGTGGGATTGTCCCAATCATTGTGGGACAATCATAGCACACACTCAGTGTCTGGCTCACATGGATAAAAACGAGGCAAATTGTCTCTCGGTGCTGAGTTCCCAACTCACAGGTTCCTCAACCTCTGCCGGAGGGAACCAAAGATAAAGTCGGGGTTCTTACCATCTGCACATCACTAGACGGTGTGTCTTCCAAACCATCCTGCACAGAAGCCAGATCTTTGGGTTTGAGCTGAGCCCCTCCCCCCATCTAAAATGAATTAAGGAAAAATTAACTCGTCCAGAAACTCCTTTCCAATATATTCAGAAATATATGCACGGAAGGTTGTCACCAGGGACTCCTTGGATACCAAAAGCCAAAAGTGCTCAAATCCCTCATATATCATAGATATAGATTTCAGAAAAAAGCACAAAAATGAAGCTAACAGATGTTATGCTTTGAAAAAGGGACAGGCACGAAACTGAAGAGGCTAAACGATTGCCCCGCCGCCCCCCAAAAAATCCCGTCACCTAATTCATCTCGTCAATTTTTTAAGCAAATCTGACAAGTCATTCAAAGCAATCTGCACGAGACCCATACCCAACCGTCCAGCGGTAAGGCCAGACAACATTAAACCCTACACGATTACTAATGCAGATGTACTGCACAGGGGAATGCACTTTTCCCACGCATCCGCGTGTCGGAGCCTGCGGCAGCGTTGCTAAGCACGCAGCCCGGGCAGCCAGTTCGGCGCACCCAGGGCCCCCTGGCCCGCCCGGGCGGTCCTCGCCCTCCCTCCTGCCCTCCCGCCCTCCCGCGGGGCCGGTATGCACCTGCGAACGGGCCGCAGACACTCCCCGCACAGAGCACCGGTAGGCACTCAGGGAGGCCACTGCCCCCGGCCGGGCACTTCCGCTTCCAGGTCGGGGAGCGCTCGGGAGCGGAAGTGGCCGAGGCTCTGGCTCTAAAGTCCAGGGACACCTATGGCAGGGGCAGAGCGACTGAGCCTTTTTTTGTCTTTTTGAGGCAGGTTCTCCCTGTAGCCCCAGCTAGCCTGGAACTCTCCAGGAAAACCAGGCTGGCCTCGAACTCACACATCCCCACAGATCTGCCTCTGGGATGTGCTGGGAGTGCCGGGACTAAAGGCGTGCGCCACCAACCCAGCCGACCAGGCCTTTCTTTAGCCAGCCTAGGAGGAGAAATTTTAGATTCCTTCCGAGCACTTGGAAGCCGGCGCCAAAGTAGCCTCCCTGAAGGCCTGGAGAGTCAGCTGGAGGCGGGGCCTCTACCGAGGGGTGGGGCTTACGCTTGACGGACAGGGATGTGGCCAGGCTGCGCGGGGTGGGTGGGGCGAGGGTTCTAGGTTCGTGGGATGGGCGAGTTGGGCAGAGTCAGAGCTGAGGGTTTGCGTGAGTGAGCAGGGGAGGGCTGAGTGTGTCTGGGCTTGAAGAGTGGGCAGGCTTTTGGAGTGGGCGGTGACTAGGGCAGGCCTATCTGGCTGGCTCTTCAGTAATTTTCCCGAGCCTCCGCCCTTCCCATCCACTTACACTTTGATCCACTGACATTAATTCAATGCCTACGTACCCCTAAGTTTTCCCCAGACTTCCTAATTTGTGTGTTAATATTTTTATTTTTTATGTTTATAAGTGTCTTGCCAGCATTGTCCATAAGTGGATCTGTGTCATGCAATGCAGGCGGAGATCAGAAGAGGGGTAGGATCTCCTGGAACTAAAGACGGTTGGGCACCGAACCTCAAAGAGCAGCCAATGCCCTTAACCGCTGAACCATCTCTCCAGCCCCCACTAATTTATATTTTCAAGAATACATATTTGTTTCATGTAGAGCTTGCTTTTCTCACAGAAATAAGATGTGCGGAACTTTCCAAAACAGTATACAGGCAATCTGGTCTTTTATTCTGTGTATTTGTTTTGCAAATATACAGGAAAAGTTAGCACACGGATGCTTTACTCTTGGGATGCTTTACAGTGACCCTAAATTTTCCTCCCTAGAAACACCCATTGTCACCAGTATACTGATATATAGAGATACACAGATTTATTTTTTCCTCTCTTTTAAGACAAAGCCTTACTATGTTGCTCTGGCTGGCCTGGATCTCACAGAGGTCCACCTGCCTCTGCCTCCAGAATGCTGGGACTAAAGTTGTACACACTTCAAACAACCTGATAGTCTTTATACATCAAGTGTATATTGTTTCTTTCAACAAATAAATATGGTTTGATTACTGCATGTGTTGTAGAGAAGAGAGAATGGAAATGTAAGCTGCTGTGGCCATTATGGAAAACCACATAGGGGTTCCTCAAATATTTAGGACTATCACATAACTTAAAATTCTCACTTCTAGGTGGGTGGAAATAAAATCAATATGAAGAGATGCCTGCACTCCTGTATTTGTTGCAGCATCATTCACAGTAACCAAGACGTGGAAATAACACAAATGCCTGCCAACAGAAAAATGGTAAGGAAAATGTGAGCTATGTAGACATGCAGCCTTTAAAAAGAAGGAACTGGGGCTATACAAATAGCTCAGTCAGAAAAGTGCACCATAGGAACCTGAGCGCAGTCCCCAGAATGACAGGAAGCTGGGTATGATAGTGCAGCCTGTAATCCTAGAGCTAGGGAGGCAGAAACAGAAGGATCCCTGGGGCTCACTGGCTAGCCAGTTTACTTTAATTGATGCGCTCCAAGCCAGTGAGAGACCCTGTGTCAAAAGAGGTGGAGAGTGTTCCTGAGGGTGACTGATTGCCTTCTGGCCTCCATGCACACATGCATGTTGTATGATAGCTGCATATACATATGAATAAATAAAAAAAATAACTGGGCCTGGTATCTCACACTTGTAATCTCAGCTACTTGGGATGCTGAGGCAGGAAGACTACAGGTTAAAAGGCCAGCCTGGGCAACATAACCAGCGTTGATCTAAAAAAAAAAAGGAGAGGGGGGATTCTGTCATTTATGATGAGTCGTGAGGACATGCTAAGTGAAATAAGCCAGACACAGGAAGACAAAATACTGAATGATTTTACTTATAAGTGGAATCTGAACTATACTGATTGAAGAGGGTAGAATGATAGTTACTAGTGCCTGGAGGGAGAGGGAAGTAGGGAGATGTGTAAAGGGTGTAAAGGTCCATTTATGTGGACTGCATGAGTTCTGAGATGGAATGTATGTCATGATGACAGCTAACAATAGTGTATTGGATACTGTATTTGAGGTTTACTAAGAGTAGATCCTAAGTGTTCTCTCCACTTGAAAAATGATAAGAATGTGAGGTGCTGGATATGTTCCTTAGCATCATTATGGTATATTAAACCATCAAGTTATACAACTTACATATACACAGGTGCTATACCTCAATAAACTGATGTGGCAAAAGAGTAAATGGACTGGCAAGATTAACCCCAACTTAAAGGTGAGAAATGTTGAGTAAAATGAATCAACCTGACATGGAGGCCCCAAACCCTAAAGCAGCGTGTTTTGAACACTGATGGCTATATGCATGTATGGATTGGAGAAAGAGTGGATGGACAGATGGAGTGGATGGATGCATGTGTACATGGATGATGTGATGGCTGGTTTTAAATGTCAACTTGCCACAACTTAGAACCATGTAGGAAGACAGTCTCAATTGAAGAATTGCCTAGCTCCACTATTTCATGGACTGGGTCCTGAACTATGTAAGATTGAAGAAAGCTAGCTGAGTATAAGCAGCATCAAGCAGATGGCATGGCACATTTTGTCTTTCTGATCTTGACTGTGGATGTGATATGACTAGCTGCCTGACCTCCCTGAAATAATTGCCTGTGACTTGGAATTGTAAGCCATATAAAATGAACCCTTTCCTCTCTCTGCAGCTTTTTGGTCAAGATGTTTTATCACAGGAACAGAAATGAAACTAGAACGGATGGATGGATGGATGGATGGATGGATGGATGGATGGATGGATGGATGGATGGATGGATGGACGGATGGATGGACAGAAGGATGGATGGATGGATGGACATAGAAATGGGTATATGGATGCCTGGATTTGCAGGTGTGTGCAAGAACAGATGCCTACATGCATGCATTGATAAATATGAGATTTTTTTATATGAAAAGACTCCCTTTTTCATGCACTTGCCACTAAGCTTACTAACTTAGTATCTTTGGACCTGAATGTTCTGATATAATAATAATAATAAAATAATAATGAATTTAAAGTAACATAAAACTAACTAGTTAATAGTCCTGTAACACTTGTCTCAACTCCTCATATCCTAAAATTTTAGATCTTCTTCCATGCCTATTTCCTAAACCCAGCATTCAAATCTACTTCAGTTTCTTATTTCTTGATTTTACCAGAAGGTGGCAGTATGGTATAAAGACTAAGCTCTGTTTAGCCAGGAGAAAAAACTGTGGAGAGGGTTTTTACTAAGCATGCACTCACCTTTGTATTTTTAATTGACACTTGTATGTGTTATGTATTATAGTGTGGTAATTTGATACATGGATCTAAAGTGTAATGATCTAATCATGGTAATTACAATCTCTAACTTCTCAAACATTTATCTTTGGACTGTTTTATTTTTTAATATATAATAGATTCTTGTAGAAATAAGTTTTAAAGATCTCCTTCATAACCAGGAGTCTATAGTTAAGGTATTATGTATTCAATTTTGCTTTTAAAACAGGTTTTAATTGTCTCAGTTGTTTTTTTAAAAAAGATGTGTTAATTAGCTTGATCATTCTACAATGTGTGCACATATATCAAAACATCTCATTGAGGGGCTGGAGAGATGGCTCGGCAAATAAGAGCACTGGCTGCTCTTGCAGAGGACCCGGGTTCAGTTCCTAGTACCCACATAATGGCTAACTGTAACTCCAGTTCCAAAGTATCTGACGCCCTCTTCTGGTCTCAGTAGGCATTGCACAACATGAGTGCATTTACATACATGCAAACAAAACACTCATACATAATAAACTGTATTCATCCAACTCTCATTGTCACCTAATAAATGATGTGCCTCCAGCCCTGTGTCTTGCAACAAATCATGTACATCCCAACACTGAACTCCGAAAAAGCATCCTGTGGCCAGTGAGATGGCTCTGCAGGTAAGGGTGCTTGCCACCAAGCCTGACTGCCTGAGTTTGATCCCCAGGAGCCACATGGTGGAGGCAGAGAACCAAATCCCCAAGGCTGTCCTCTGATCTCCACAGGACCACTGTGGCAGGTACACACCCACACACATATATGGACACGCACATACACAGGATAGAGACACATAATAAATGTATTTTTTATTTTAATTTTTATCATTTTTATTTTATGTGAATGCATGTATGGCCTGCATGTATGTAAGTGCACCCATGTCACGCAATGCCCACGGAGACTGTTGGATCCCCCGGGGACTGGAGTTACAGACAGTTGTTAGCTGCCATGTGGGTGCTGGGATTCAAACCCGGGTCTTCTGCAAGAACAACCAGTGTTCTTAACCACTGAGCCATCTCTCCAGCCCCAATAAATGCAATTTTTAAAACTGTGTCCTACCTCACTCCCTCAGTACATCAGGTGTCACGTCAGATGGCCCCTTGTCTGGCCTGGCTGTATACCCAAAGGAATCAAAGTCAAAACACAGAAATGCCTACATAGCTGTGTTTATTGCAGCTCTATTCACATTAGCCAAGCTATAGAAATAGGTGAATAGATAAATATGTAGCATAGATACTCAACTGAGCTTTAGTCAGCCATAAAAAAATAAAATGTGACTTCCTGGAAAACAGATAGAACTGGAGGTCACCACATTAAATGACATAAGCCAGGCTCAGAAAGACAAGTATCACATTTTCTCTCATGTCAAATCTAAAAGAAACGAGTATGAAATCAGAAAAGGAATTACTAGGGAAAGTGAACAGGGTCAGTGGAGATAAGCATGGGTAGTAGAGGATATAAACATAAAGACAGCACATACACACATGAGCCTGTCATAATGCTGCCTGTCGTTGTCTTGTACAATGAATGTACACTAATAAAAGGAATCACGTATACCACCTCTCACCTCGTCCTGTGGTTTGAATGAGAAATGTCAACCACCACCACCCTTTGTTGTCGTTGTTGTTGTTGTTGTTGTTAAGATTCCATTCTTAAATGAGTTGTGGTGGTACAAGTCTGTGATCCCAGCACCGGGAGGCACCCAGCACTGGGAGGCACCCAGCACCGGGAGGCAGGAGGCTCATGAATTCAAGGGCCTGGTCTACAGAACAAGACCCTGTCTCAGAAAAGCCCTAGAACTCAGGCTGTGGTCTCCTCTCTCTGCCCAGGGTTCTGTTTCCAAGCACACCATAGCTGTTCCTTTCCCAGAATAACCAGCTGATACCATTGCTGCAAGGCCAGGGCCCTCAAGGACACTCAAGGTTATAGACAATCCCTTAGGAAGGACAATGAAAGCAACCACTGGAGGCCCTGAGAAAATCTAACTGTGCCACTTACCCACTAAAGAAAGTGGACAAGGCACTGGGCCCTTGAGGCCTGTTTTCTGCTTGTAAGATGGGACAGGAATTATTCTAAGCTCACAAAATCATGGTGAAGATCGAGTCAGTGTTGGCCAAGCATGCCAGCACACACTTGTCATCCCAGCATACAGAAGGAGGAAGCAGGAGGGTCACAAGTTCAAGGCCAGCCTGGGCTACATAGTGAGACCCTGTCTCAAAACAAATAAAAAGGAATAAAGTTGGGAGGGAACCAGGTTGGGGGAAAATGGGGGATGGATATGTTTCATTGTATACCTGTGTGAACTTCTCAAAAATAAAGGAAAATTAATACTAAAAACAACGCCAGTGAATCACTGTATGTGTGTATGTATGTGTACAGCACATAATACATGCTTTATAAACCATGGCTCATATTATTTTTATCTACTTAAATCATCCAACCTGAAACCAGGCGTGGTGGTGCACGCCTTTAATCCCAGCACTCAGGAGGCAGAGGCAGGAGGATCTCTGTGAGTTCCAGGCCAGCTGAGGTTACAGGGAGACCCTGTATCAAAAAAAAGACCAAAAGAAGTAATCATCTAACCTGGCCTCCAGCTCTCACGTACACCTTTCTGTCTTGAGTTGAACAATTGTACAAGTTGTAGAAAGCAGACAGGCCTGGCTGGCACCAACCCCCACTGTGACCCTGTTGTGACCCACAGATGTGGCCTCAACCACAGCGTCACTTCTCAACACACACACTGCAGGAAACCCATTTTCCTTTTCTAGATGTGGGAACTTCCCCTGAGCCTAAGTAAACAGTCACTCGACCAAGGTCCCCTGGGTGAAGTCTCAGAGCATGACAGTGGGCGGGTTGTGGCCTGGGTGAGAGAATGGCTCAGGCAGTGACGGGTGAGTGGGTGCCAGGTGTTAAAGTGGGAGGAAATAAGAACAGAGGAGACAGGAAGTGGAGTGTGCCCAACCGCCCCCACTGTTCTGCTGCTCTGAGAGCTTCTGTAACAGGAAAGATTCCGCTATTCATTAACAGCACTTGCTGAAGGCTAGGGAGATGGCTCAGCTGGTAAGGTGACTGCCACACAAGCACGAGGACCTGAGTTCAGAGCCCCTGGAACCCATCATTAAAAGCTGGACTCTATGGTGCACACTTGTAATCTCAGTGCTGGGGAGACAGGAGCAAGCGGTCTAGCTGATCATTGGGCCCCAGGCCAGTGGGAGAGCCTATCTCCAAAACCAAGGTGAAGAGCGAGGAAGAACAGCAGGTTGTCCTCTGGTCTTCATATTCACACACATGTGCACATGCACACACACACCAAAAAAAAACATGATTATTAAAGAACACTGCTGATCAATAAATTAGTCCAGAGGAGAACACATCTACCTACCCTTAAACACTAGTGATTATCCAAAGATGTTATTGTGCTTAGCTGAGACAGTATCAACCCTTGGATGGTGTTTTTGGGTTTCACAATGAAACAAAGGGCACCTCCAGAATTTAGTGGGTATTATGGGGTAAGTTTTATCCCCCAAAAGTACTTTTGCTAAAGTCCCAACCCTTAGCATTTTAGAATGTGACTATATTTAGAGACTGGGTTTTCTTTTAAGGCAATGATGAAGCCAAGTTCCCTGGGATGGGATGCAATGTGACTGGTGTCCTTAAGAGAAGAGGACACTAGGACCGAAACGCACAGTAGGAAGACACGTGAAGACACAGCAAGGGGAAGACAAGCGTCTACACTCCTCCAGAGAAAGCCACCCTGCTGACACCCTGAGCTCATCCAGGGAACTGTGAACAGATAAATTTCTGAGCCAAACGGCACATGCCTGTCATCTCAGTATTTCAGAGGCTGACGTAGGAGGATTGCAAGATCAAGACCAGCTTGGGCTACATAGTGGAACTCTGTCACAATAAAGCAGACAGCTGGGAAGATGACTTGGTGAGTAAAGTGCTTGTCTCACAGTTAGGCGTGATCTCACATGCCTTTAGACCCAGCACTCTGGGGGCAGAGGCAGGCAGACTGTGAGATGGCGGCCAGCTGGGTCTATATAGCAAGTTTCAAAGCAGCTGAAGCTACAGTGAGATCAAGGCCCAGCCTGGTCTACATAGCAAGTTGCTGGCCAACTGAGACTACAGGGAGGCCCTGTCTCAAAGAAAAAAAAAGGAAAAGAAAGTGCTTGCCTTGCAAGAGTGAGGACCTGAGTTTGAATCCCCAGAACACACACAAAGCTAGATGGGAGGCCACATCTCTGCAACTCTAGTGTGTCCAATACCAGATGGGAGGCAAAGACAGGAGAATCACCGGAGGCTGTGGGCCAGCTAGCCTAGTGCAGCAGTAAACAAGAGACCCTGTCTCAAACCATGTGAAATGCAGGGACAGAGACCCAAGGTTGCCCACTGACATGCCCACATATAGCACAGCATATATGTGCCTATACTCACACACACACACACACACACACACACACACACACTACACATACATCATACATCTCATGTAGACACCCAAAAAAAGAAAACAAAAATAAATGCCTGTTGCTTAAGCTGCCCTGGTTAGGTTGCATGCTTACAGTAATCCTACAAACTAGCATGGTGGACCTGAGTCACACGTGAAGTCACTGTGACAGCACAGTGAAGCCTGGCTACATTATGTGGGAGGTCTTGCTTGCCTGTATGTTGGAACTTTCAAGTTCCACAGGCCAGGTCTTGGCAAAAAGATCTGAGTCTGCCTCCTAGCTTGTTACTGATTCTGTCCCAACCTCTTCCTGGGATTTGATCAATACCATCTTGACAGTCAGAGAACTTGTATTTTTATTTTTCTTGTGGCCATGACAAAATACCTCACAAATGGAACTTAAAGGGTTTATTTTGGTGCACAGCTCCAGGGCAGTCTGTCATGATGGGGGAAGGCACAGTGGCAGGAGTGGCAGGCAATCCACAGTCATGTGCAGTCCACAGTCAGGAGGTGGTCAAAGAATAGTGCTGCTCAGTTCTCCTTTTCAGTCAGTCCGGGAGCGCCCTCCCCCAGAACAGCACGGCCCACATTTGAGGGCTGTAGGGGTGGTGTCTTCCCACCTCAATTAAACTATAGCAAATTTTTCACAGACATGCCAGAGGCTTCTCTCTTCAATGATTCTGGAGCCTGTCAAGTTGACAGTATCAACCATCACCTATCTGATCAGGGTTCAGAGAGGCCAGGGCATTTCATCCTGGGTCGATGTTTGACTCAGTGCCCAGCAGGGCCAGTCTCACTTTCCAAGAGTAGTGACTGCTACCTTCTCAAGTGTTCTGCCCTCTCCAAAAGCCCCACCTCCTTCTGAGTCGCCTTCCTGCTCAACCAATAGGCAGGCTTGCAGCTTGCCTAGTGACTGACTGTGCTTCCCACACATTCATATGAGTTCTGAAAAGGCCAAGTCCAGGGAAGAAGACAGGAGAGTGAGGCCTGAGCAGACCCAGCCTTGCTCCCAGTCAGCAGGAACACTGCCGCTCACAAATCCAATACGTAGTTTTGGAGCAAGAGAGGTCATTCCAGGTGCCTCCCCTGTTCATGCTGGCACAATCCTCATTGTTGCTATTGTTAGGCTCATGTGGGTCCCAGAAGCTGGATGGAAGAGGAAAGGAAGAGTGGGCAGAAGAGGTAAGTGAGGCGATCACGGAGGTGATGGTGGTGAAACTTCTGTAACAGACAAACAAGCCACGCACATGTGCCCAAACCCACACTTGGCCAGGTGGGGTGGCACAGGCGTGTGATCTCAGCACTCAGAAGGCTGAGGCAGGAGGATCACCTGTTTCAAGCCAGTGTGGGACATACAGCAAGACCCTGTATCAGCCAGTGAGATGGCTCAGCACTAAAAACACTCCTCTGATGACCTGAGTTTGATTCCCAGAACCCACGAAAGGTGGCAGGAGAGATCCAACTCCACAAAGTTATCTTCTGACCTCCACACACATGCCTGCCATAGCATGTGTGTGCCCACACTCACTTGCATGCATCATACACAAATAATTAATAATAATAATAATAATAATAATAATAAAATCGAGCTGGCCATATGGCTCAGCAAATAAAGACAATCCTGTAGTTGCCCTCCAACATCCACACTGTGGCATGACCCCTCACACACACACAATAATAAATACATGTAATAAACAGTTTAAAAGACAGAACACTGGCCACATCAACCAACTACCAACACTGGTGAGAATTCAGGGAAAGAGGAACCCTCATACACTGCTGGTAGGAGTGTAAACTGGTGCCGCCACTGTGGAAATCAGCATGCAGGCTTCTCAAAAAAAAAAAAAAAAAAAAAAAAAGTCCTCAGACTAGAACTGCTATACAAGCCAGCTATAACTACTCACTGCCGGGCACACACCTGAAGGACTAGAGTCAGCAAGCAAAGACCCGCACAGCCTTGTTTACTGCTGCACTCACTAGTCACTAAAATAAGGGACCCGCCCAGATGTCCACCAACAAGTGAACAGACTTTTTAATGCAGCTCACAAATATAATGCAATTTCATTCAGCAGTAAAGAAAAATGAAAATTTTGAGAACCTATCTCAAAAAAATTTATTGATCCTTTAATCACGTTCCTATCACCTGCACCAGGCCCACAGAGGAGACAGGCAGACCCCAGGACACTTGCCTTAATGTGACAGGAGACCCATCCAGCCATCTCCAGTCTCCTTCTTGATTCTTGTCACTCAGCCCCAGCCAATATACCCTCGGAGAACCATGAGCCTTGGCCACAAAACTCTGCAAGTACAAATTCTATTCAACCATCATCAGTTCTTCTACACAATGCCATGGTGAGGGGGTCCCTCACACTAAGCCACATACTTAGGGTATGAGCTTGTTCCTGTATTGATTCTTGTCCCCATGGCATACAGAGTAATAGCAGTACCTTCCCCCCACTGTAGCATATGGGCTGAGAATAAACATACAACCATCTCATGCTACCGGTGGCCCTCTCTGCTGTTTGGATGTGGTTTGTCCCCATCCCCAGTATAGCAGAACCAACACATGGGAACGTTTGACAGGTAGAGCCCAGTGCCCGGTGTCTGCTGGTCTCAAGGACTTACTTAGTTCCAGCAAGAATGGGTTGTTATAAAAAGAGCCAAGCATGGGCCTGGGGAGATGATTCCTTGGATAAAGTGCTTGCTGCACAAGCATGAGGACCTGAGTTCAGATTTCCAAGCATGCACATGAAAGCCAAGTGTGACGGCATGTGCCTGTAATCTCAGTGCTTGGGAGGCAGAAACAAGCAGATCCTGGGGTTCAGTGGCCTGCCAGCCTACCTGAAATGGCAGGCTTCACATTCAGTGAGAGACCCCATCTCAAAAAAAATAAGGTGGGCCGGGCGTGGTGCCGCACGCCTTTAATCCCAGCACTTGGGAGGCAGAGGCAGGTGGCGCCCCTCCTTGGTCTCTGGCTTCCTGTTTTCCCACACCATCTTTCCTGCTCACAATCTTACAAAGATGCCACCTTTCAGGTTGAGCTAGCCCTCCAAAACTGTTTGAAGTTTCAGCCTCCAAACTGTGGGCTAAAGAAACCTCTTTTCTTTATAAAATAACCAACTTCAGGTATTTTGCTACAGTAACTGACAATGGACAAATACATATCCTGAGTCTTGATTTCCTCATTTGTAAATGGGATGATAACAGTAGCTACCTCTTCACAAGGTGAATATAAAAGGATTACTGAATTCATAAACTTCAAGCACTCAACTGGGATATCTTAACATTTAACATTTGAGCAACACTTTTAACAATAGTAACTGATCTTTTCCTTTTCATAAGATTTTTTTAACTATGCGAGAGATTTTTGAGTCAGGATCTCACTCTGTAGCTCTGGCTGTCCTGGAACTTGCTATGTAGATCAGGCTAGCCTTGAACTCACAGAGATCTGCCTGCCTCTGCTTCCTGTATGCTGAGATTAAAGGTGTGTGACACTATACCTGGCTATTTTAAATTGTGGAGTGGGAGGGTGGTATAAGTGTAAGTGCAGTGCTCACAAAGGCCAGGGAGCATCAGATCTCCTGGAACTGGAGTTACAGGCATTTATGAGCCCTTCCGGTAGGAACAGGACTCAGATCCTCTGGAAGAGCAGCAAACACTGTTAACCACTGAACCATTTCTCTAGTCCAATGTGTTTCTTTTTGTTTCCCTGTTATTTTTTAGCTACTTTGTAACTCTAGTCTACAGCCCAAGGGATTCATGAAGGAAAAAGCAAGGAAGGGCTGGAGAGATGGCTCAGTGGCTAAGAGTGCTTACTGCTGTTGAAGAGGACCTAGGTTTGGCTTCCTGTAACTCCAGTTCCAGGGAATCCAGTGACCCCCTCTTTTGGCCTCCATGAGTACTGCATGCATGTAGTGCTCCTCCATACATGCAGGTAAAACACTCATTCATATATATATATATAATTTTTAACATATATGTAAATAATAATAATAAAATATTTTTTTAAAAGAAAAAAGAAGGAAGGCTGGGTTGTTCAGTGAGTAAAATACTTGCCACTCAAGAATGAGGACCTGAGTTCGGCCCCAAAAGCCCACATAAAAAAAACAACAACAAAAAGCCGGGCAGGGTGGCATGTGATAGAGCTCCTGCCTAGAATCCTCCAGTGAGAGACTGGGGTAGAGCACCTGCCTAGCATATGTGAGACCCTACGTCCATCCTCAGTACCACAAATAATAATAATAATAATAATAATAATATATTTATGGTCAAAATCTTAGACTTTGAAATTAGCTACCTAGGCTCAAATCCTAGCTCAGATACTAATTTTGAGTGAACACAAACAAGTTATTTACAGGTACTGTGCCTCGGTTTCCCCATCAGCAAGGTGTAACTGATATGTGGGAATGGCAACAGGACCTAACTTCAGTAGTACTGGGTCACTGGCATTGTTTACAGATATCTCAATTCACCTTCTGGAGACATACAACTGACACCTTATTTCCCAACTGCCTAACAGAGTCTCCAAAACTAAGTACACATGAAAATGTAATAGGAATCCAGTCACTTTGTAAGGTAATTTAAAAATAATAGGGCTGAAGGATGACTCGGCAGGTACTCGTGCTTGCCACCAAACCTGATGACCTGAGTTTGATTCGTGGGACCCACACGGAAGAAAGAGAACTGACTCCTGCAATTTGTCCTCTAACCTCTCTATACATGCCCTGTGGAATGTACACACATACACACATACACACACACACACACACACACATACATAAATTTAATTTAAAAATAAACAAGAAGCCAGGAACTTTACATGACTACTTCAGGAGTACAGGTGAAAACTTTGAGCTACAGTACCTCATTTGCCTAGAGACTCTTTATTACTGCAACATAAACAATCTTCCTGACTGATACACTCATTTATAGAGCTCTGACGATCATATATGTTAATGAATGTAAGATGGTTCAAAATTCAGTCTGGGAAATAAAAACAGCTTAAGAGACAGTTATCATACTGTTTGCACGATAGATATAAAACTGAGATGCATCAAGGTCCATTAAATACAATCAGGATTTGAACTCCAGCCCAGTGTACCCTCCTCACTTCTGCATCATACTATCTCAGTAAGATTCAGCTACTAGAGTTTTAGTGGTTCAAAAAAGTAAGTCCAGTTTTCTCTCCACCTAGAGAAGAAAAGGATGTGTGAATTCTAGAAGCTCTCAGGAGCTACTGGGGACAACTTACATGCTCAGCGAAGCTATTGATGATGACCAAGTGAGAATAACTCTCCTGGCAGAACTTCCGGGCTTCATCCCATGACTTGGTGCTTGGGGAGAAATAGTAGCATTTGCCCTCAAAAGGGATCCAGCCATCAGGACAGATGGACCGAGAAGGGTCTAGAGACAATACAGGATGCTGTCATATGGTCTTGGAGTTAGGGCCATGTGCATATTATGCTATGTGTGGTTGTGCAGGCTATGTACTGCTTAACTAGAGGAGGCATCATTTACACAGGCTTTACTGAAAATCACTCTCATAGAGTGGTACGACATGCTGATTCTTCTATGTTCCCCATCTCTGAGAAATTCCTCAAGTCATACTCACCTAATAAGCTCCAAAGTTCCACCAGGGATTGGTTAGTGTAAGCTCTTACATGGTCAATGTCCTTCTTGAGGCCAGCTAGCGCCACCATGCCAGTCACTGTGGAAAGGGCCTGTGGGTTAGAGACCCAGGACCACATTCACCCACCCACCTCATCTACAGCCTACAGGCACATCCCAAGAAAGTGAGTCCATTCCCACCCAGGCCTATGGTACGGATCTGCAAACCGTGCTCTCAGGAGGCTAAGACAGGAAAATCAAGAGTTCAAGCCTGGGCTACATAGCAAGTTCAAGGACAGCCTAGGCAGTTTATTCAGAGTCTGTCTCAGAATTAAAAGTTGAAAAAACAAAATCAAAGGGAAAAAAACGTGCCTGGCATGGTAGTGCACACCTTTAATCCCAGCACTTGGAGGACAGAGGCAGGTGAATCTCGTGAGTTCAAGGCCAGCCTGGTCTACATAGTGAGTTCCAGGGTAACTGGGGCTACAGGGAGACCCTGTCTCAAAAAGACCAAAAAAAAAAAAAAGAAAAATCAGGGCAGGAGGAAGTTGGGAGATGTAGTGCAATGGAAGAGTACTTGCCTAGCGTGCCCAAGGCTCAGACTCAGTCCTCAGCGCCACACACAGAATTTAAATCACACTCCCACTGCGTCCAACTTCTAGTGGGACATGTGGAATTCAGAAGCCATGGCTCAGTGCTCAGAGATCATCAAGTAGCCCAGAGACCAGGTCTTGGTGGTCTGGGACAGCTGGACGTGGTGGCCTTCTGAGGGTAAATTTCGAGGAGGAGGGTGATTCAGTGATTGCCAGTGTAGGATGCAGAGCAGAGGCAGCAGCACCCTTTACCCTGGAGCCCACACATCAGCACTGAATTTTATACTCACTGGGGATAAGTGACTAGCAGCTGTCTATAGCAGTGCTTCTAATAGAAGTGTGAGTCTATAGCAGTACTTCTAATAGAAGTGTAATGTGATGGCTAGGGCCACAGCTGGGGGCTAGAGCTCTTGCCTAACATGCAGGGCACAGGTTCAATCTCTAGCATGAAGGGGGGGGGGGAGAGAGAGAGAGAGAGAGAGAGAGAGAGAGAGAGAGAGAGAGGGTAGGAGCAGGAGCTGGGGAGATGGCTCAGCCAGTAAGAGCTCACTATACAAGCACAGGACCTGAGCTGAGTTTGGTTCCCAAGAACCCCTTAAAAGGATGGTGTAGTGTGCACTTGTAGTCTCAGCTCTGGGGAGGCAGAGACAGGCAGATACCTGGGGCTCCCTGGCCAGCCAGCCTAGTGTAGTTGGCAAAATCCAAGCAAGTAAGAAACACTGTCTCACCAGGCATGGTGGTACACACCTTCAATCCCAGCACTTGGGAGGCAGAGGCACATGGATCTTTGTGAGTTCAAGGCTAGCTTGGTCTACATAGTAAGTGCCAGGCCAGCTGGGTCTACAGGAAAACCCTGTCTAAAAAAGACGGAAGGAAGGAAGGAAGGAAGGAAGGAAGGAAGGAAGGAAGGAAGGAAGGAAGGAAGGAAGGAAGGAAAGACTGTCTCAAAAAACAAGGTGAACGGGGCCTGAGAAACAACTCCTGAGGGTGACCTCTAGCCTCCATATGCGTGCACACACATATGTACATCTAAGTACACATTAACACACACACAAAGAGATTCAATATTGATCAATTTTGTAATTTCAAAAAAAGGGGGGTCTCACTGTATAGCCCTGGGTGGCCTGGAACTCACTATGTAGACCAGGCTGGCCTCAAACTCACAGAGATCCCCCTACATCTGCTCCCTGAGTGCTGGGATTAAAGGCGTGCACCACCACACCCAGTCAAGCCATATTTTTGGTCCTGTAAAATGTGATGCCATCAGGGCTAGGTTGTAGAGGGTTAAAGGAAGGGATTATTTTTTGCTACTGATTTAAAAAATAAAAAGACAGGAAAATCAAGGTCTCCGGTCACAGCCAGACTTTATTGGAAGCAGAAGCACACACAAAAAAGACACAGAGACCAACTTCCAAGGCACAGAGGGGATCCAGAGCTGGTGTGTGCATCTGTTCAAAAGGTTGGGTGTTCACAGACTTGGGATGGGGCCAGTTCCCTTTCTCCCTTGGAATTGGCTAGTTTGGCTTATCAAGGGGGAATGGATAATCCAGACAAAGAAAGGGAAACTGATTGGCTCCTGCCACAACCCTTCTCCCCACCCCTTCAAAGATTTGAAAGTCTCCCCCTAACAGTTCCCTCTGAAGGAGGGCAAAAAAAGTCCACTAAGTCTCTGTCTTGGAGACAGAGAAGAAGCAGAACTTTGGCCATCTTAGATGTTTAAGTGTCTGTCTGCCTGTCAGGGACCTATCACCTGGTCCCTCAATATTTTATCAATTTTAAAATATATTTCTGTGAATTGGTGTGCCGAGCATGGTGGCCCAGAAGGAGCTTGATTACTCACGACACTGAGCATCAACTCAGGTTTCATTTCATAGATTCCTATGAAGGCTATGAAGTGTCTTATCTTTTTACTTCTTTTGCAGTATTGGGTATAGAACCCAAGGCCTTGCTCAAGCTAAGTAAATGCTCCCCCACTAAAAGCAATCCCAATTTGAAGTCAAGAGACAAGCCAGTATAATGGTACAGGCCTTTAACCCCAGCACTCAGGAAGCAGAGAGGCAAGTGGATCTCTGTGAGTTTAAGGCCAGCCTGGTGACTTCCAGGCCAGCCAGGGCTATATAGTCAGGCCCTGTCTTTAAAAAAACAACAGCAACAAGAGACACAGGTAAAATGAACTTGATGACTGGGGCTATAGCTCAATGACACAGCACTTGT
Organism: Nannospalax galili; assembly: GCF_000622305.1. NCBI lineage: Eukaryota > Metazoa > Chordata > Mammalia > Rodentia > Spalacidae > Nannospalax > Nannospalax galili. Next base: position 399,121 of record NW_008357641.1, read on the forward strand.
TTGGCATGCATGAGGCCCTGGGTTCCATCCCAACACCACAAAAATAATGATATAATAGTAAAGACTAGCCAGGCATGGTGGCACACACCTTTAATCCCAGCACTCAAGAGGCAG
>NW_008357641.1:399606-404785 GCF_000622305.1 Nannospalax galili
TTTGGATTCCATTCCCAATAGAATAATAATTAATAATAATAATTTTAAAAGGGGCTGGGGTGTGACTCTGGTCAAGTGCTTGCCTAAAATGCCCAAGACCCTGGGTTAGATCCCCAGTAAAGCCAAAACAAATTTACATGAATGATATATTATTTAGTTTGGTTGGTTGGTTGGTTTTTAATACAGTGTCTCATGTGGCCTGGACTGGCCTCAAATTCACTATGTAGTCAAGAATGATATTGAACTCTTATCCTCCTGCCTCTACCTCATGTGCTGTAGAATTACATGCATGATCTACCTCGCCTGGTTTATGTCTTTAGATAATGGAACTCAGGGGCTTTATACATGCAAGCACACTACCACTGAGCTAAATCCCCAGCCCATAAATTATATCCTTTTGTTTCCAAATACATACAATATAATCATTTAAATGCCTAATCAACATTTTGCAAGAGTTATTGTGACATGTAACGTTCTTTCTTGGAATAAATCTAAACTAGGTGTGTGATTTAGATTCAGTGCATCTGTGCACACACACACACACACACACACACACACACACACAGTCCACAGTGACAAGAACTGTGTCTGAGCCGCTTTCCATTTCTACCCCTGGCACCCAGCAGAGTGTCTGGCAAAGATGACTCCATTGGTCTCAGGGTGGGTTGTGGCTGTGCAGATACTTAGCACACAAGCATAGGAAGGAACTCACAGTTCTCCCGCCACGTCATCTGCTGCAAGGCCAGCGTCCTCACTTTTTCCACCACCTCTTGGTCTGTGAGAAAGAGTCTAGCTTGAGCCCAGGCCTCCTGAGCCCTCCCATCCCTGCAGGCTGCCACCAGACCTTACTCACGCTTAGTCAGGGTCAGGGCCAAGGCCATGCAGCTCAGGAGCAGTGCTGCCACTGCCAGTACACACAGCAGCAGCAGCAGCCTCTCCTGGTGACATGTACAAGCCCTGGGCTTCTGGATGGTCCAGTGCACTGAAGCTGGGGGTCATGGAGACAGAGAGATACTACTAGTACTTTCAACCATAAAAAAGGGGCCATGTACTGGGGCGCAGGCCTGTGGTCCCAGCAATCGGGAGGCTGAGGTAGGATGATCAGGAGTTTCATGGAGACAGAGAGATACTACTAGACTTTCAACCATAAAAAAGGGGCCATGTACTGGGGTGCAGGCCTGTGGTCCCAGCAATCGGGAGGCTGAGGTAGGATGATCAGGAGTTCAAGGTCAGTCCCTGATACACAATAAACTTGAAAGCACCCTGGATACACTGTGATACCTTGACTCAAAAAGTGATACCCTGACTGAGGAGATGGCTCAGTCAGTTGTTTGTTGTTTGTTTTGTTTGTTGTTGTTGTTGTTCAATTTTTTATTGAGGTTTTGTAGTTTTTTTGGTTTGGTTTTTTTTTTTTTTTTTTTTTTTGTCTTTTTGAGACAGGGTCTCTCTGTAGCCCCAGCTGTCCTGAAACTCACTATGTAGACCAGGCTGGCCTTGAACTCACAGAGATCTGCCTGCCTCTGCCTCCCGAGTGCTGGGATTAAAGGCGTGTGCCACCACACCCAGCAAGGTTTTGTAGTTTTATACAGCAGTTCTTAATCAAATTTAGCCCTCCTCTCCCCATCCATGCCCCCATCCCCCCACCAGACCCCTTGTTTTAAAGTGTTTATCTTGCAAGCAGGAGGACCTGAGTTTGATCCCCAAAACCCCTGAAAAGAAGCTGGGCATGGCAGCCCAACACTGGCAATCCCAGCACTCAGGATGCAGAGACAGTTGGATTCTTGTAGCTCCCTGGGCAATAGAAGCACCTCTGGTCTAGAACCTTACTCTAGAGCTGTTGGTCTGAGTCAAATACACCGTCTATGATGAGAGGAGAGATACCGGAAGGAGGAGGACTCACCTGTTTGGGATGGCTGCAGCAGAGAGGGCTCAAGATCCACACCTGGGAGCAAAGAGAAGGTTCTTTCAGAAGATGCTAGAAGATTCTGCCTTCTGCCAACAAGCCCTGCTCTGAACTTAGGCGTTCTTGGCTTGCCTAGCATGTTCCGTCCCTGCACCACAAAAGTAGTTTTTAGATGGGGAGTGGGGAAGGTGGCTCAGTCAGGAATATGTTTTGCAAGCACAAGGACCTGAGTTCAATCCCCAGACCCCATGTAAGAAAAATTAAGGTGTAGTGGCACACGTTTATAGTGCCAGCACTAGGGAGGCAGAGACAGTGAATCTCCAGGGCCTCATAGCCAGTCAACCTAGCTTACTTGGTGAGTTCCAGGTCAGTAAGAGACCCTGATCTCAAAAAGCAGGATGGACAGTGCCAAAGGGATGACACCCAAGGTTTACCCTCTGACCACTACATAGACATGAATATGATAGTGTACTCAGTGGTAAAGTAGTTAAGACCTTCCATCCTAACACTACCACCCACCCCCACCCAAAAAATAAAACTTTATTTTTAAAAATAAAGAAGAGTAGCTAGGGAGATGGCTCAGTTATGTAAAGCCCAAGCATGAGGACCTGAGTTCAGATCATCAACACCCACAGGAAAAGTCAGGCTTGGTAGCACTTATCTATAATCCTAGCACTGGGGGAACAGAGATAGGGAAATCCCCAAAACTTACTGGCCAGCTAGTTTAGTCAACTGGTGAACTCAAGATTCAGTGAGAGACACTATCTCAAAATTTCCAGGTACCTCCCCTCACTTGGGTTTTTGAAAATAAGTTTTTAAATTATGCATATGTGTGTGCATGCACATCTACACATGAGTGCAAGTGACTACAGCAGCTAGAGGCATCAGAGTCCCTGGAGTTGGAGTTGCAGGCAGTTGTAAGCCACACAGCATAGGTGCTAGGAACCAAACTTATGTCTTCTGCTGAGAACTATGCCTTCTTAACTGCTGAGCCAGCTCTCCAGTCCCCTACTCGGGATTCTTTAAAGGGTCTTCCCACTGCTCACCAGAATGTCCAGATGGGCAGCTGACAGGGGTGATGGCCAAGGCTGGAAGAATCAGAAAGAAAACAATCACTCCAGGAGGCACTTCAGACAGGTGGACAGGAAGGTCCCAGCCCTCCTCCCTCACCTGTTATCTTTTGGGGTTTGGGTGGAAATGAAAAGTTCTCCGTGTTCTCTCCTGGGAAAGGAGGAATGGCTGGTTGCTCAGGCCCAGAGTGGGGCAAAACTGGGGCCTTCCACTGCTCTAGCCTCAGCTCACCTACTCTGGGAGGCCTTGGTGGAGCCATCCAACCTGCAGAAGACAATGTCAGAGTTTACAAAAAGCCATTTGAAAACCCAACACCACAGAAGCTTCTTAAAGTATATACATATGAGACAGCCTGTGAGCACCTGAGCTGGCCACTGCCTGGTGTAGGGGCTAAGGCCTCAGGGCTAAGACCTCAGCAGATGGCCTGAGAGCGCCTGGATCTGGCCTCCACTTGGTGCTGAGCTTCCCCAAAGGTTCCCCAAATCCCCATGCCCAAACCCCTAACTGGGATTCTATGAGGCCCCTCCCCACATCCCCAGGGGTAGACCTCTCTGCCCTACAGTAGAGTAGGGCTGAGACCTTAGCAGACAGCCTGAGGGTGCTTGATCCGGCCTCTGCCTCATGTAAGGACTGAGTTCCCAGAAAACAACCTGAGAGTGACTGATCCAGCCTCTGCCTCACGTAGGGACTTAGAACTCAGCAGACTTCCTGAGAATGCAAAAATCCAGCCTCCCCTTAGCAAACTTCTCAAATTGTGCTCTGAGTACTCACTAGCAGGGGTTCAAACATTAGAAGGAAGCCTGAGCATACCTGATTAGAGCTGTGGGAGATCCTGAGTAGCTGATCCAAAGCCATCAGTTCCCTCCAAAATATAATCTGAGAGAACCTGAAACCTACACAAACCACCTTTACATACCCAGTAAGGAAACAACCAAAGCACACCAGTAATACAAATGGAAGCAAACTTCAACTCAACAAAAGAAGGCTTGATTTGCATACCAGAATCACAAACAACAAAAGAATTCTGCATGCCAAGATCAAAACAAAAAAAGTAATAATATGGAAAACCAAAACAGTATGTTCCCACCAAACTTTACCAGGCCTGTAGAAGAGTTCTACAAGGAGAACCCCCTATAGATAACCCAGGACACAGAATTTAAAAGAACAATCATAAACATGATCAAGGAATTCAACAAATTTAAAGAACACACAAACAAGCAAATCAAAGAACTAAAAGAAGATGGGGATAAACTTCTGACTGAATTTACAAAGGAGATAGAAACACTGAAGAAAAAGGCTGAAATGAAGAAGGACGTGAAAAACTCAATAAGCCAATTTGAAACAACAGGAGAAAGCTTCACCACTACAATGAATGAAATGGAAAACAGAATATCAACACTGGAGGATAAAGTTGAAGAATAGGACCGCTCAAGCAAAGATTATGAAAAATTTAAGAAACACAGGATAGAATATCCAGGAGGTGTGGGACACCATGAAAACACCAAATCTACATATTATAGGCATAAAGGAAGGAGAATTCCAGATTAATGGTATTAACCAGATCTTAAACAGGATTGTAAAAAACAACTTCCAAAAATTAAGGAAAGACATCCCCATACAAATACAAGAAGCACATAGAATACCAAATAAACAGGACTGGAAAAGACACTCCCCACAGCATATCATAGTTAAAACACTAAAGGTACAGAACAAAGAGGGAATACTGAAAGCTGCAAAAGAAAAACAATTCACATATAAAGGAAAACCCATTAAGCAGAATTACATGACTTATCAATACAAACTATGAAAGCCAGAAAGGCCTGGACCAAGGTATTCCCAGTTCAAAATGACCATAGATACCAACCCAGAATACTTTGCCCAGCAAAAATGTCTAGTATAGTTGAAGGGAAAAGAAAAATCTTCCATGACATGAATAGGCTGAACAAATATATGTCCACAAAACCCACCCTTCAAAGAATACCTGAAGCAATACAAAAAACAGAGAAGGGAACAACTATACCTCAGGGGCAACAGGAAGAAACTAAATGAAGGTAAAATTGTGGAAACACAAAATTAGACAAAGAATGCAAACAGTAACCAAAATGATGGCAACTAATATACATCTTTCAATAATAACTTTAAATACCAATGGACTGAACTCCCCAGTCAAAAGACACAGGCTAGTTGAATGGCTTAAAACACAAA
>NW_008357641.1:405344-406539 GCF_000622305.1 Nannospalax galili
CTCCAAAATCTACCATGGACTGGGGCACAAAAAAATCTCAACAAGTACCAAAAATTGAAATAATTCCATGCCTCCTACCAGACCAGCTTATAATGAACAGCAAAAGAACCACTAGTCACTACACAAACTTGTGGAGATTAAACAACACACTCCTGAACGATGAGTTGGGCCAAGGAGAAATTAAAAGAAATAAAAGTATTCCTGGAATTCAACAAAAAAAAATAGAACACAACAAAACCTCTGGGACATGCTGAAAGCGGTTCTTAGAGGGAAGTTTATAGCTCTAAGTGCCTACATTTAAAAAAATCAGAAAAAGCACAAAGAAATGACTTAACATTGCAACTCAAGACTCTGGAAAGTCAAAAACAAATGAAACTCAAACCCAGCAAAAAAGAAGAAATAACAAAAACCAGAGCAGAAATTAATGAATAGAAACAAAGAAAACCATACAAAGAAGCAATTAATCTAAGAGCTGGTTCTTTGAAAACATAAACAAGATAGACAGACCCTTAGCCCAGTTAACCAAAAGATAAAGATCCAGAACATTATAAGGGAATATTTTTAAAACCTATGAGCTACTAAATCTGAAAATCTAAAAGAAATAGATGGATATCTAAAATAATGGGAACCACCAAAGTTAAACAAAGAATAGATAAACAGTTTAAACAGACCCATAACATATAAGGAAATAATTGAAACAGTAATACAAAACCTCACCAACAACAAAAAAAAAAAGCCCAGGCCCAGATGGATTTACAGCAGAATTCTACCAGATGTTTAAAGAAGACCTCCAACCAATACTACTTAAATTATTCAAAATGATAGAAACAGAGGGAGAACTCCCAAATTCCTTCTATGAAGCCAGCATCACTCTAATACCAAAATCAGGTAAAGACACAACCAAAAAAGAAAACTATAGTCCCATATCCTTAATGAACATAGATGCAAAAATTGCCAACGAAATACTTGCAAACCATATACAGATGTACATCAAAAAGATCATTCACCATGATCAAGTAGGCTTTATTCCAGAGATGCAGGGGTGGTTCAATATATGCAAGTCAAGAAGTGTCATCTATTACATAAATGGACTCAAAGACAAAAACCACATCATCTCAATAGATGCAGAAAAGGCTTTTGCCAGAATTCAGCATGCATTCATGATAAAAGTTCTAAAGGGAATTGGACTGGAGGG
>NW_008357641.1:406633-408266 GCF_000622305.1 Nannospalax galili
ATTATAAGGGAATGCTTTAAAAACTTATATACTATTAAGAGATCCAAAAAATTCTACCAGGAAACTCCTAGAAATAATGAACACTTTCAGTAAAGTGGCAGGTTACAAAATTCATCTACAAAAATCAGTAGCCTTTCTATATACCAAATAACAATTGAAGAAAGAGTACAGGGAAAAACTCCCATTCACAACAGCCTCAAAAAAAAAAAAATCTTGGAATAGAACTGACCAAACACATCAAAGATCTCTACAATGAAAATTTTAAATCTTTAACAAAAGAGACTGAGGAAGCCACCAGGAGATGGAAGGACCTCCCATGCTCATGGATTATGCAGCTGTTGGGAAGTCACAGGATCTATATTTGAGCGTGGACTTTCCAGTGCAGCTGTAAATGAGTGCACCCACTCTTCTGTAAATAAATGCTCACCCTGTGCTCAATAAACTTGTTAAGATTTAAAAAAAAGAACAGAGCTAATGGAAACCTTCATTAGTCCACCAAAGTTGACCCCATGTTGGCAAATCCTTTGGTCTTTGATTTCTTATTCTATTTCCCCCTTAAACTTCATTGTATATATTTTTTGTGTAACCTACTTCAATTTATTTCTGGAAAATGTGTTTAAAATTGCCTCTCTTTGTAATAATAAAAAAGTATGTACATATACATTTTTAAAAGAGATTAAAAGGAGTTACCCTATAACAGGGGAACACTGCCCCTTCTAGACATCACAGACTAACAGACAATAAACCTCAATGCCAGGAATGAACTCCCTCTCTAGAAGTTTTTGACCGGAGGTCCCATAGATCCTCAAACAGTACTGGCCATTGCCCCTGGTCTTGGTTACCCACCAGAACTGGAGAGTAACACCTATTGCTGAAGACACTACATGATTATACATGAGCTGTAGAATAAAGGAAAAATCAAGCTGGTGCTGACTTCAGAGCTTTGTTTCTACTGGCTAGCATTCATAGTGCTGGAAAGTGCATGCATCAAACCTACCCAGCTGTGAATCCTATGAACTACAATAACAACTGATCTGGCAAGATATTGCCACCAGTGCAATAGGGATGAATATTATGGGAGTAACCAACCACTCTTTAATTGGATTTAAAGTCCACTTCACAGGATGAAGCCCATACCTGACACTGATTTCAGGCCTAGGAATCTGAGGCTAGACAGGTCATGGGACACAGGAGAGAACACCTTACTAGTTTTCTACTAAATAGTTATCATATTAAACTGACTTCTAATGACTTATTGTTATACCCATAGATTAATGCCTCTTAACTCTCAGCAAAGAAGCATCCTTATACAGTAGATGGTGATTAACACAAAAATTCACAACCAGCCAAAGTGCAGAGAACAAGTGGCTGAAAGGTGCTTATTCCTAATTAGGACACATGCATCAGACTTCTGCCTCCCAAGGCTCAGAGATCATTGCAGGAGAGAGGGGCAAAAAGATTATAAAGAATCAGAGGAGATGGATGACCATAAGGAATCAGAGTTTTCCGGACAGCTGGTCAGTTGCTCATATGAATTCACAGCAATGATAACTGCATGCACATGTCCCATGCAAGGTCAAACCAGATATATAGATGATATAAGAGATAGAGATGGAGATAGAGATAGATCTGT
>NW_008357641.1:412057-416894 GCF_000622305.1 Nannospalax galili
TAAAAAATGGCTTAACTGGGACTGGAGAGATGGCTCAGTAGTTAAGAGCAATGACTGCTCTTCCAGAGGACCCGGGTTCGATTCCCAGCACCCACATGGCAGCTAACAACCATCTATAACTCCAGTTCCGGGAAATCTGATGCTCTCTTCTGGCCTCTGCAGGCTTTACTCACACATTTGCATTTATACAGATGCAGACAAACTATAGAAGCTTCTTTATATACTTTAGTACATGTATCTACATTATTAAAAGAAACTAAAAGGAGTTATCTTATAACAGGGGGACATTGCTACACACCATAGGCTAGCAAAAAAGTAAGTGCCCAAAAGTCAGGAATGCATGCCCTCTTTTGAAGCAGTTGACCAGGAGTCCTACAGACCCTTAAACAATACTGAACATTGCCCCTGCTCTTGGTTAACCACCAGAACTTCATGGTAAGACCCTTTTGCAGAAAACACTATATACATGAGCCATACAACAAATAAGAGGAGGAATCAAGCTGGTACTGACTTCAAAATTTTATCTCTGCTGGTTAGTATTCACAGCACTATAAGGCTCTGTGCATGTTACCGGAAGAGGAAATTAATCATCAGTCTTATTCAACTTTGAATCCCGCAAGCTATAACAACTGGTCTGGCAAGATATGCCCACTGATGGCACTAGTATTATGAGAGTAAGGAACTGCTTTCTTCTTGTCGCTATTTTTTGAGACAGAGTCTCCCTATAGCCTCAGTTGGCCTCACTATGTAGGCCAAAATGCTGGAATTAAAGGCATGTGCCTCTACATGTGGTCCAACTATTTTCTAATTAGATTTAAGATATGCTTCATAGGATGGAGCCCACACCTAATATTGATATTAGGCCTAGGAACCTGAGGCTAGACAGGTCACAGCATGAAGGGGTGAGCCCAATAACTGATTTCTAATGACTTATTGTTATACCCATAGATTAATGCATCTCTCAACTCTCAGCCTTCCTTATAGAGCAGATGGTGATTAACACAGAGAACTACAACTGGCTAATGTGCAGAGAATGAGACTGCAGACTGCTCATCCCTGAATAGGACACCTGTATCCAACTTCTGCCTTCCAAGGCTCAGGGATCATTGCAGAAGGGGAGCAGAAAGACTGTAAGAGCCAGGGGAGGTGGACGACCACAAGGAAACAGAGTTTTTCACACAGCTGGTCAGTTACTCCTATGAACTCACAGCAATGGTGATAGCATGCACAAGGCCCACACATGCTCATGCCAGACAAAATATAAATATTAGAGTACAGGAAATTTGATGGGAGGTTAGTAAGGGGAACACAAATACAGGAGATCTAAATATGATCAAAATATATTGTATGAAATTCACAAAAATTCAATAAAAATAATTTTTTAAAAATAGTAATAAAGAGCAATTGAAATTGAAGACACCCAAATCAACTTCTGGTAGAGAGAGAGAGAGAGAGAGAGAGAGAGAGAGAGAGAGAGAGAGAATGACAACATTTGTTTTAAAACCAAGAGTGCACTGACAGAAGGATGGTGGCCCTGGAGCATGAGAAGTGCAATAAAAACAGGCAGCCTCAGGACTGCAGAGATGGCTCAGCGGTTAAGAGCACTGACTGCTCTTGCAAAGGACCCGGGTTCAATTCCCAGCACCCACATGGCAGCTATGAACTGTCCTTAACTCCAGTTCCAGGGGGATCCGAAGCCCTCTTCTGACCTCCGAGGCATGGCACAATACAGGTATACTCATATACATGCAGGCAATACACTCGTACACATAAACTAAAAATAATAAATAAAATATTTTAAAAAAACAGGCAGCCTCAAGCTGGGCATGGTGGTGCACGCCTGTAGTCCCAGCACTTGGGAGGCAGAGGCAGGTGGATCTCTGTGAGTTCAAAGCAAGCCTGGTCTACATAGCAAGTTCCAGGCCAGCTGGGGCTACAGGGAGACCCTATCTCAAAAAGTAGGTATCCAGGACCTAGTAGAACCTAGTCCATCCTGAGTACAACATAAGGTCTGGCTTAGGTCAGACTGGCCCCACTCTGTCATTTCTGCTGTGTGACCTCAGGTGAACAGAACAGCTTCTCTGAGTATCTGTTGATAAGCCAAACGGGGATTCTTGTGTTCACTCATTCACTCAACAGACATATACTGAGCACCTAGCCTATGCTGGCTTCTTGCTGAGTGCTGGGGATGCATGAGTAAATGAACAAGAATCCTACTCTGGGACTGACAGCACTTGTCTGGAATATGGAAGGCCCTGATTCTACCTCAAGCAACACACACAAAAAAATATGTAGCAGGGAAAAATCCCTGCCCTGGAAACAACAGGGAGAAGAAGTCAAAAACTGAGGAAGAAATGTTAGAAACTCCTAAGAAGAAAAATCAGGGGAGAGGAGGGAATAGATAGATGCAAGGGGGTTCTAACAAAAAGATGATTGCAGAATTGAAATCATGCCAAATGATTTTATAAGAAAACTAACTAGAAACCACTAAGGAAGCAATACCTGGAAAATCTCCCAGTGTTTAGACACAAATATCCAGGAGTATTTGCTAGGTTGTAGATGGAGGTGGTTCAAGAGAACACTGAGAAGGAGTACTGGGGAACTAATGAGTTTATTATCAGAGTTACTAATGCCATGGACAGAAAGAGGGGCAATACCATGACAGACTCAGGAGAGTTCAGGCCCCAGCACCAGAAACAGGCAGCATGGCGTGGTCTCTAAAGAGCATCACAGCCCACGTGGCAGAAGAAAAAGCCTCTTCATATACCTTCTAATGGTGGAGGAGCTTCATAGCAGGCCTGCAGCCAGGCTCTCTGATTCCCATGCAGGAGGAAGGGAAGGGGTAGAGAGCAGGATATGACTGGCAGTCAATACCTTAACATCAAAACCTTTCATGTTGGGGGCTGCAGAGATAGCTCAGCGGTTAAGAGCACTGACTGCTCTTGCAGAGGACCTGGGTTCGATGCCCAGCACCCACATGGCAGCTATGAACCGTCCTTAACTCCATCCGAAGCCCTCTTCTGACCTCCGTGGCAATGCACGACACAGGTGCACTCACATACATGCAGGCAATATATTCATACACATAAAAATAAAAATAATAAAATATTTTTTAAAACAACAAAAAAATAAAATAAAAACTTTTTAAAGAGGGACTCAAAAGGAATTTTCAACATTTTGAATTGAATGAAAGTAAAAAGAGGGCTATAGGGGTGTAGCTCAATCGGTACAGCACTTGGCTAGAAATCCTGGGTTCCACCCCCATCATAAACATAAAACAGGAGGGCCGGACGTGGTGGCACACGTCTTTAATCCCAGCACTTGGAAGGCAGAGGTAGGCAGATCTCTGTGAGCTTGGGGCCAGCCTGATCTATCTAGTGAGTTTCAGGACAGCTGGGGCTACAGGGAGACCCTGTCTCGAAAAAGATAAAAAACAAACAAGCAAACAAACAAACAAACATAAAACAGGGGAGGGAGGCAGTGATGCCGGTGGTCAGTAACCCCAATACTCAGGAGGCAGAAGAATCAGGAGATCAAGGTCATCCTCAAATACATAGTGAGTTGTAGGCCAGCCTGGGCCACATGAGAGCCCATCACAAAAGGAAGAAAGGAAGGAGGGAGGGAGGGAGGGAGGGAGGGATGAAGGGAGGGAGGAGGGAAGGAGGGAGATAGGAATGAAAAAGTGAAAGAAAATATTATGGATGAAAAGCCATACAGTGGTAGAGCAATAGACTGGCATGTGGGAGACACTCGGTTCCAACTCCAAAACCTGAAAAAGGCAGGGCTAATGGCTCACAGCTCAGAGCTGGTATCCCCGGCTCTCAGGAGATGGGGGCCTGTGGAGAGCCACAGCCTCCGCCGCCATTACAAGATGGCGCCGGTATCCGGACCTTCTTAACAGTAAACATCCTGCTGCGCCCATAAGGGGCGTGCACAAGAGCCTGCTCTCCCTCGCCTCCTCCCGTGGCGTGATCTCCAGCAACCAATCCGCTTCTTATACGTCATAAATGGGACCTTTAGGGCATATATAAGCAACAGCTCTCCCACTTCTCGGCGTCTTCGGTCTTCATCCTTAGTATGCTATGTAAGAGGCTTATGAAATAAACTGCTGCAGAAGGATCCTGACTTGTCCTCCCGCGTCGTTCTTGCCGGCGAGACGGAAAGCGGTCGGGGACAGTTAGTAAAACTCACCTAGGTAACCACAACTCCAAGTCAGACAAAAAGTACCTGGGGGACCCCACAGTTCAGTTCCTTCTGGAGATCTCTCTTCAACCTGCACCTGCCTTCCTTTCAATAAATTCCTCACATAACTTCAGACTTTGTCCTGAGTGTCCTTCTTGTTGAAGACCCAAGCCTGGTGGGCTTGGGGGGCGTTCGACACAGCCATGTCAGCAATGTCTGTGGAGGCCAGAAGACAGTGAGAACTCCTGGAACAGATGTTCAGTACAGTTGTTAGCACCATGTGGGTACTGAAAACTGAACCCAGCTCCTCTGCAAGAGCAGCCAGTATTCTTGACCTCTGAACCATCTCTCCAGTCCCAAGAACAGGCTTTTAAAACTCACAGTGAATTAATCCTGAACTTCAGCCTTTAAAAGCAAAATTCTCACTTGTGACCCTCCCCATTCTGTCCATGAAGCTAAATAGAAGCATCAGTGCTATTTCAATGAACAGTTACAGGCAGAAGTGAGGCTGGGGGTCAGCTACCAGTGCTTCTGAAAGAGAGCTTAGTTTAGCCTCTGTTACACTGCATGAAAACCATGTTACTCTGCCTTGTTTAATTTGGAGGTGAGACAGTTACAGTCCCTGAATGTAATAGAAATTCTTGATCTTGTTGGC
>NW_008357641.1:419729-425257 GCF_000622305.1 Nannospalax galili
TGTGGAGAGCCACAGCCTCCGCCGCCATTACAAGATGGCGCCGGTATCCGGACCTTCTTAACAGTAAACATCCTGCTGCGCCCATAAGGGGCGTGCACAAGAGCCTGCTCTCCCTCGCCTCCTCCCGTGGCGTGATCTCCAGCAACCAATCCGCTTCTTATACGTCATAGATGGGACCTTTAGACTATATAAGCAACCGCTCTCCCGCTTCTTGGCGTCTTCGGTCTTTAAGCTTTTAAGAGTGTAAGATGCGCATACAATAAACTGCTGCAGAAGGATCCTGACTTGTCCTCCCGCGTCGTTCTTGCCGGCGAGACGGAAAGCGGTCGGGGACAGGGGCCTATTGTGAGTCACTGTCCTCTAAGCTGAGTTGCTACCACCTTCATGAGATCAGCTATGCCTACTTGTGAGTCCCTCTGGATGAGGCCTACAGACTGCTAATACCCCTCCAGAAGGAGGAGTGGCCAGGGTCAGTAATTGTTCACTTGAGTTCCAGTCACTCCTCACAGCAAATTATATGCAATTGTGGCCTCCAGGTTTCCAGAAGGGGCTTAGAGGATATAGCCTGGGGAAGACTAAGGGTGTGGGGTCCATCTGCACAGCCTTGGGGAAACCACAGTTCATGCTGGGTGCAGACCTTCCAGTGTGGCTGCTTTGGGGTCCCCCACACTCCTGTCAGTAAGCCCTCACCCATGCTCTGTAAGCAAATCCAATAAACTCATTGGTTTCCCCAGGGTGAACTGTGGTAGAATGGGACGTTGGTTGGTTGGAAGAGCAGGGAAGGAATTTTAGTGACTACAGGGAAGGAAGATCTGGAGTTTGAGCCTAGCCTTGCAATCTCAAAAAAAAGTTTGTAACAAACATACTTCAAAAAAACTCACCAAAATTTTTTTTCCAAGATAGCCCCTTTCATATACTCCAAACTTTAAAAAAATTGCATTTATTTATTGTATGTGTATATACACACACACACACACACACACACACACACATATGTGGAGGACAGAGGAAAACTTACAGGAGTTGATACTCTCCCTTCCACCATGTGGGGCCTGAGAATGGAACTCAAGTTGTCCGGCCTGGAAGCAAGTGGCTCTCCCATTGAGCCATCTGCTGGCCCTTATTTTTCTCCTTAATGATTGTCATCATCTTATCATAATCCTATTACAACCTCATATTCGATCTGTGTCACTTCTTTAAGGGGTAGGAAGAGGGTTTTTTTGAGACATAGTCTTGCTGTGTATCCCAGATTTGGCTTCAGACTCTAACCTGCCTGCCTCAGCCTGGCTTGGCATTTCCTTATTTTCTTGTTCATTGGCCTCTTCCTCTCTTTAATAGCTCAACATCCCAAGGGCAGGAACTGGTACCTATCTTGGTCACTGCTTCCTACCACTTGGCACATGCTACCCTAAAGCAAGATACATGTTGGATGAGTAAGTGAGCATTCTGCCTGCTAAGCCTAGACCAAGATCATCCCCAAAGTTCCTGCAGGTTCATTGGATTTTCAAGCTTCAGTTGGCCACCCTCAATAGAGACAGAAGCAATCCCCATGCACCATCAGTGAAATAGAAGCAAGTGTTCTGTGAGACCCACAGGCGGCAAGCAAGTTGTTTCCAGGGGCTTTCTCCAGACTTGTACTACTCATAACATAAGTTTCCCATCCAACACCACCAACCAGGCTCAGACACACCAATCATTCAGACCTTCCCTCAATGCCACATGCCACCTCCAGGGTTAGAGCACAAATGAGGTCAGACAGGGTGGGAAGAGTGGAAGGAGGAGGCACACAACTGTGGGAAACAAACCACAGCACCTGCTGTGATGTCTGAGCCAGGAAGGACTGTCTGGAAACCAACAAAGAAAAGCACAAAGGATTTAGATTTTGGTGAGTGCACCTAGCCACGTCCACCCCTACCCATGCTGCTAATACCAACCTCACTTGAATACCACCCTCTTCTGGTCCCCAACCCTGAGTAGGATAGGACCAGACTGAAGTAATTTAGACCTGGGACTTAAAGATGGAATATACTCTTTGGTCTGTAGCACAGATTTCTCATCCTAGCCACTTGGGAGGCTGTGGTAGAAAGATGGAAAGCTCAAGGCCAGCCTGGGCAACTGAGTGAAATATTGTCTCAGCATAAAAAATAAAAAGGAAGGCTCTGGGAATGTTGGCCAGCATGGTTTCATTATGTTAGAAATAAAATCTGAGGTCCAAGGACCCCATCAATAGCTCACAAAAAGCATGCACACAAAGTCAAGTAACTCAGCAAGGCAGATTTTACTTTTGCAAAAAGGGTCCAATGCATGATCAGTCAGATCCAGCAAGCACACAGGAAGCTTGGCAAGCTTTTATCCCTAATGCAAGAGTACTGTGTCTTTTCCCCACTGGAGTTCAACCTCACAGTCTTTCTTGGTTGGCTAGTTTAAAAGAATCAGCTCAAAGGGAGAAAAGTTCCACTGCCTCAGGCCACCAGGCTCAAAAATGCATCAGGGCTTTTCCTTAAACAGAAGTCTTACTGAGTGTGGTGGAATTAAAAGATAAGAATTCTTGGGAGTGGAGAGATGGCTCAGCAGTTAAGAACACGGGTTGTTCTAGCAGAAGACCTGGGTTCAAATCCCAGCACCCACATGGCAGCTAACAACTGTCCATTACTCCAGTCGCAGGGGCTCTGACAGCTTCTTCTGACCTCTGCAGGCATTGCACAACACAGGTACACTTACCTACATGCAGGCAATACATGCATACACATAAAATAAAAATAATAAATAAAAATTTTTAAAAAGATTACAATTCCCTTGCCATAAACCATGTTCCAAGTTTTACAGGGTTTTAAAGAAAAGACTAATATTTAATCTTTCTTATACATAGACCCCCAAACATTGCAGGCTATTGCCATACTCTTGATTACCCTTCAGAACTTGACGGTAAGACCCTACTGCTGAAGATACCACATATTTGAATCACAGGACATGGAGAAATCAAGAAATCAATACAGACCTGGAAGTTTCATCCCTACTGGCTAGCTTTTATGTGCTGGAAGGGGTTATGCACACTACTGGAAAAGTAATCATCAGTCTTATCCAGCTGTGAACTCTGCAAGCTACAATAACCACCAGCCTGGCAAGATATGCCCACTGGTACAATAATGGTACCAATGTTATGGGAGTAACCAACCACTTTCTAATTGGATTTAAGGCCCACTCCACAAGATATAACTCATACCTGGCTGCTAACAGAGCCAAGAGCCCAAAGATAAGTAAACCATAGTTCCTACAGAACCCACTGTTATTATTCTGCTAAATGGACAGAGTTTAATACTGACTCAATATTTTATCATTATACCCATAGACTAGTACATCTCTCGCCCTCATCAGAGATTAACACAAAGACCCACAACTGGTCAACATGCAGAATAAGAGATTGCAGGGTGCTCAGCCCCATATGGAACATGTATATCACACTCCTTTTTCCCAAGACTCAGGGACCACTTTGGAAGAGAGTAGAAAGTTTATGTAAGCCAGAGCTGGTAGATGATTACAGAAAACTGTTTTCTATGCACATCAGGGCAACTGCACATAGGAGTTCACAGCAGTTGTGACAGCACGTACAAGATCTACACAACATAAAGCCAGACAAAATCCCAGCACTGGGGTATGGGAGAAGATCAGGAAGTGCCATTCCTAACTGAGGAGCTATTGGCTAACGATGGCTGCTGGGCCAAGGAAAGTCAGTTTTCTTCAGGGATGGGTTCCCTGAAAGGCTACCATGTTGTAGTAGATGGTCCTACATCCATGCACAGACAAGCAACACAGTCTGGAAATGGGTCTGGAAATACAATGAGGCAGGCATCACTGATGTCACTTTATAAATGAATTAGCCAACTCTGATCACAGAATAAGTCACTTCTGGAGGTGACACAGGAAGAGAGAGCTGGGGCCATAATTTGCCTCTATGTGTTTCTGCCCAGCCCTGACCTCTGGGTAAGCGGCTGAAGCAGAGAGAAAGGGAGGGGGAGAAGAGAGACCTGAGTCTTCCCAGTACAGCTATGCATGTTGGGCACTGTACAACTCCATGAAAGCCATTCACAAAGACTACAATGTGAACAGTGCCCACTGGAGTCAAGAAAGGCATAAGAATCATAGATCTGGGGGCTGGAGAGATGGCTCAGTGGTTAAGAACACTGGCTACTCTTGCAGAGGACCCGGGTTCGAGTCCCAGCACCCACATGGCTAACAACCATCTGTAACTCCAGTTTCAGGGGATCCAACACCCTCTTCTGACCTTCACAGGCATTGCACGACACAGGTACACTTACACACATGCAGGCAATACACTCATAGATATAAAATAAAAATAATAGGGGCTGGAGAGATGGCTCAGCGATTAAGAGCTCTGACTGCTCTTGCAGAGGACCCGGGTTCGATTCCCAGCACCCACATGGTGGCTACAAATCGTCCTTAACTCCAGTTCCAGGGGAATCTGAAACCCTCTTCTGGCCTCCGTGGCATTGTACGACATGGGCGCACTCACATACATGTAGGCAATAAATCGTAGATCTAAGCTGTGGTCCGGGGCACAAGAAGTCACACAGGTAGCCCTGGAAGGAACATCCCTGCTGCCAGTCATGTGTTCTAGATTGCCTGCTCTTGTTTTCTTCCACTTAACACTGATTGTGGCCACTTCTTCACGTTGGCACCTGAAGATCCGGTCACATCATGGACGAGCCACAATGGGCCCCAGCCCAGCAACATCACCACCATCTGAGAACTTGCTGGTCATGCAAATCCTGAGAGTTCTTCCCTGACCTCCTGACGCGGATATGTTCCAGCATATCTTTTCACTCTGCATGAAACAGGGAATCACGAGAGGGCTGAGCAGATGAATAACATGTTCTGTTTTCAATTTTGGCACTTTCACTTTTACAGTAGGGGAAAGATCAAAGAAAGGCAGGTGACAGGCTTTAGGATAGTGGCCCTGGGACAGCCGGAAAGGAGCCTTTTTCTCCTTCTTCTCCTTCTCCTCCTTCTCCTCCTCCTCCTCCTCCTCCTCCTCCTCCTTTCTTCCTCTCTCTCTTTCTCTCTCTCGCTCTCGCTCTCGTCTCACATCTGCAACAATTCCTTTGCCTCCTGAGAACTGAGAAACAGGCGGGCACCACCAGCCGGGCCTTCTTTTCTCTTCCCTTAACTTAAAGATAAAAATATCATTATGTAACCCAGGCTAGCCTCAAATCTGTGATCTTCCTGCCTCAGCCTCAAGAGTGCTGGGATTAACAGGTACGCCATCCCACCCCGCTGGTATTGTGCCTTTTCAACAGAAATTCGAATGCGTAAGAAAAGAATTTGTTTTGAAAACTGATGTCCCATGAGATGGATCAACTGGTAAAGATGCTTGTCACCCAGCCTGACGACCTGAGTTAGATCCGTGGGTCCCACTTGGTGGAAGGAGGGCAATGACTCCCAAAAGTTGTTCTCTGGCCTCCCACAATAAATAAATAAATAAATAAATAAATAAATAAATAAATAAATAA
>NW_008357641.1:425281-444244 GCF_000622305.1 Nannospalax galili
TAAAACCAGTAACAATTTTTTGAATGATATGAAAAAGAACTTTCAGCTGTGCTGCAGACTCGGGTTTCCATGGGAGAAGCCCCCAGGCTGTGTCCACAGCAGCTCCCAGGCAACCAGTCGTCAGCAGCCAGACGGGCCTCACCTGTCCTGCCTCAGCCTGACCACCAGGGGGCGCCAGGCATCCAGACGTCCTCCGCAGTTCATCTCTATGACCGCGCCGCGGATTGGGCAACCCGGAAGTCAAGGCCCGTGGAGGGCAGTGCTTCCAGGGAAGAGCGAGGTGACCCCGGTGCCGCTGGAGTCTGAGACGGTGCAGACATGGGGGCACATCTGGCCCGGCGCTACCTGGGAGATGCATCCACGGAGCCCGACCCCCTGCGGATGCCCAGCTTCCCTCCCGACTACGGCTTTCCAGAGCGCAAGGAGCGTGGTGAGATCAGTGCGCAGGCGCGCAGGTCCAGCGGGATTCCGTGCGGCCTCGGCCCCAAGTTCGGGAGGGTGCGGGTACCGCTGGAGCAAACGCCCGGGACTAACGACACCGGGGAGCGAGGAGACGAGGCTGCCTACTGCACTTCGTCCTGGGCACAGCACGGAACCTAAGGACTCGTTACTATATCTCCATCCAGGTGTCACTCATATTTAGCTATGCACAAGAACACAAGGGAGGCTCAGACCGCATACACTGTCCTGTCCGGGGTGTGTGGTGCTGAACATAGAACCTGGGACCTCGCGCATGCTCCCCAGGTGATCTGCCACTGATCTACGCCCCAGCCCTCGTTTTTTTCTGTGTGGTAAAACCACAGGCATACGAAGCACCAGTTCTGGACAAAGTGCCAGTTTGGCACTTGAGATACCCCGGGGTAACGCTGTTTTCAGGGAACTCAAAGCCTGTTAGAGAAAGCAGTGTATTCAGGTAAATCTTGGGGGCAAAACTTGGGGTGTTGAGACAGGCAGTGGAAGTTAAAAGGAACAGTGGGCCCGACTGGAGCAGGGGTCCACGGAGGGGACACAGTCCTCACTAGTAAGGAGAGGGAGGATAAATTTGCTTTGCCTAAAGGTTGTGGTGTGGACTGGAGAAAAGGCTCAGTCAGTAAAGTGCTTGCTACTGCAAACATGCGGACTTGAGTTCCAATCCCCAGCACCCATGACACTTTTCCTGGGGAGACTGTAAACATCTACTCAGATAGGGAGCCAACAACACATCAAGTGAGGGCCCTACCAAAGTTCAACTTTGTGAACCAGTGTTTTATTGGGGTTACTTATAGGAATGAGCGAAGAGTTACTTACCAGAGCAGAAATGATTCAAAGACAGCTGCATCAAAAGCCCACCTCAGCATGGGTGACAGCTCATGAAACCTATACTACACAGCCTGCAGGCATCAGGTTGAAGTGTTTTCTAGGCAGCTCAGTTGGTCTGAGTGTGTCTAACAGTCCTCTCTGCTTGTATATGCTTGTGGTGAGGCCTGGTGAGTCTGGTCAGTTTCAGGGACTTCCTGAGCTTAACCAGCTTCAGCTTCCCTGCAGGGTGCAATGTTTTACCTTCCTTTTAACATCCTGGCCTTAAAGAGCTTCTCTCCAAGGTGTTTGGGTTTTTTTGTTGCTGGTGGGGATTTTTGTTTGGTTTTTTTTTTTTTTTTTTTTTTTTTCCCCCCCCCCCCCCGGGGCCCCCCTTTGAGACAGGGTCTCCTTGAGCCCCAGCTGGCCTGGAACTCAACTATGTAGGCCAGGCTGGCCTTGATCACAGATTCCCTGCCTTTGCCTCCCAAGTGCTGGGATTAAAGGCATGCACCACTATGCCAGCCCCAAGAGAGTTGGTGCAGCCTTTAAAGGCTCAGGTTCACAACCAAGATGGAAATGTTTTCTCTTGGAGGAAACTGCTGCACACCACCATATAAAAAGCTGGACCCAGCAGGAGTGCCAGTAATTGTTGCTGGTAATTCCACTGCGAGAGATGAAGAGGGATCCAGGAGCTTCTTGGCCATTCATTATAGCCAACTGGTGAACTCAAGCTTCTATGAAACCCTGTCACAAAGTATAACGTGGTTGAGCAATTGAGGAAGATACCTCACTTCGCCCTCTGGCCTCCGCACATATACAGAAGTCTTAGTGACTACTAGGTGGATGATGACTTGGAGACAGGGAACCCTCTAAGGGATGATGTGCAGAGGTCTGCATCTGAGTCTGTCAGGAGATGTTATAATCGTGCCAGTGTCCCAACCCCAAGGAGTCCTCCAGCCCCAACTGGACCTGCAGTCCATTTATATCCACATGAATACCCTGCTTTGCCCACAATCAGCTTTGAAAACTGACAACCCCATTCCTCTCTTGCTTCGCTAAACCAAAAACCCTGGTAAAACCTAGCCAGCTCTGCTGACCTAGTCTCCAAGTTGCTTCCTCACTGTGCCCCTTTTGTTTTTGGAGACAGAGTCAGGGTGGTCTAGAACTCATGATCCTTTTACTTCAGCCTCTGAAGTGCTGAGATCACTGGCCCCATGTGTTTGATGCTGCTGCCTTCCTTAGGAATGCATTGCTGACTTTGTCATTTTTGTTTAAGGGTTTGGGGAGTTTTGTCCATGTAGGTGGTGTGTATATGCACCTGTGTGGGGCCAGAGGTCAGCATCAGGTGTCCTCCTCAATCACTCTCCACCCTATTTTTTTGAGACAGGGTCTCATTCTGTAGCCCAGGCTACCCTGGAACCCCAAATCCCCCTACCTCAGCCCCTGAGTGTTGCCACCACACCCACCTTGATTTTTCTTTTCAAGACTGAATCTTGCTATGCAGCCCAGGCTGACATTAAACTTGAAATCTTCCTGAGTGCTGGGACTATTGGTGTGTGCCAGGTCCTAATGGGCATCTTGTGCTCAGTGGTCTCAGAACTCTTGACTTCTTTAAGCCTTCCCTTCCCACTGTTTTTCCCATCAAAGGAAAGAGTAGCTCCACCCTTCCTTGAACTCAGGCCAAAACCCAGGGAACTCAGGGATCCCGACACTTGTCTTACTGCTTCAAGGCCTTGGCACCACTTCTACCTGGAATGTTCTTCACGGTACCTACCTGGCTCACCCCTCGCCTTCCCACCCTCCCCCCCAAGCATTCCTTCCTCCACACTTTTCCTTCCTAGTCTGTACAGCTGCCAGACATTCATCCTCCGGTCTCCCTACTATATTCCTGTGGCCTGGTGGGCAGCAGTATGCCCAGGCTTGCTGCAGACCCACTGAGCTGGAGGCGGGGAGGAGCTTGGGTTGCTGCCCTGAGCTCCCAATTAGGTGGCTCTGCCTGCAAAGGGGCACCTGAGCCTGGGTGCAGAGGCATGGGGTAGAGGGACCAAGTTGGGCTCATCAGCCTAGGGGGTATAGTCAAAGGCACAGGAAAGGCCCTGTAGAGGGCTCTTGGAAAGTAGGTGATTACTGTTTGGGTTTGGAAAGCCTGGAGGTAGGAGATCTGGGTAGAGTGCAATGGTGGCTCTGTGAACCATGTCCGGGCATTAGGGGGTAGAAACCAACCGGAAGAGGTGTTTTGAGGGGCAGCAAACAAGAACCTGTGCCAGGACTCAGGTTTGCTCTGCTTAGCGGGGGACCTACTGACTTCCAGGCAGAGGATTTGATCAGTGACAGAGTCATAAACTCTGGGACCTGTGTCTTCCCAACAGGACGATTTATTTTAGAATTCAGATGGTTTTTATACATCCCAAGGAACTAGCAGTCACATACAAAGATTTAGGTACAAAGAAACAGGACATTTAGTCTGTTAGTTGGCGCCAGAAGGGTTCTTAAACTTTTATTCAAGGTTATCAATGTCCATCCGGTAATTTATTGGCCACAGTGTTTTCTTTCTTAGAGCTAAAAACATGGTGAACTTTTAGCTTTTAGCTCAGGAGTAAACCTTTAACCTGGCCTAATCTCTTAGCCAGGGATAGCTGAGTTATTTGTTCAGGACAAGGAGATGAGCTAAGGGTTGACCAAGATGCTTTCCCACAGAGCAGGGAGCCTGCACTTTTATGACCAGGCGGCTTCCCCCTGCTAGTCTGGCAGTGTTCTGCAAGACAGGGATTATCAGAGCCACTGTCTTCAGTGCCCCTCTCTTTAGCAGAGAATGCAGCCTGGACGTATAAGTTTTAGGCTCACCTCACCGTAGGGCCTGGCATCCTGGTTTCCTACAAACCTGGGCCCAAATGATAGAGAGAATGGCAGCTGGTAACAGGGAGGTGGCAGCCTTGAAAGGAAAAATGAAGTTGATCAGAACCTGTTTGTGCAGTTCTGGGGATAGAACCAAGGGCCTCACACATGCTAGGCAAGCATTCTACCACTGAGTTACACTCCAACCCTGTGTGTATTTTGTAAGACTTTTTTTTTTTTTATTATGTGTGTGATTTGTGCACTAGCATACAGGTACAGGAGGCCAGAAGGAGGTTGTCAAATCATCTGACACTGAAATTACAGGTAGTTAAGAACTATCTGATGGGTGCTGGAAACTCAGGTCCTCTAAAAGAACAAGTGCTCCTAACCACTGAGCCAACTCTCCAGCCCTTTTTTTTTTTTTTTTTTTTTTTTCCTATCTTTGTTTTGATGGGGGTGGGGAGGTAGGTCTTCCTCTAAATTGCCCAAGGCAGGTATTGAACTTGTGATCTGCTGCCTCAGCCTCCTGAGTAGCTGAGATACAGGCCTTGAGCCACCAGGTTCTCTGTGAGAACATGTTTTGATATAATGAAAAGGGCCTAGAACTAAGGTGGGGAGGGGGCAGCAGGTGGGAACTGGGGATGCAGCAAGGCTGGGGTGTGCCCACTATTTCTAACAGCCGATCAACCTGAAGGGTCAGGTTTGCCAGTGTTGGGATAGTTCAGCTCCAGGCTAATCCAGTATCTGGATGTCCAGGCCTGAGTACTTAACATGCACGCAACATGTGGTGATGTCCGGACAGCAGACTCCATTCCATGGCTATCTCAGTCACCACCTACCTGTCATAGTCTGTCAGTGCATGTTGTGGTGGTGGCAGTGACAACCCCTGGTGATGCACTCCTGAGATGGTGGTTACCACAACACTGTTGGTGCCATTGACAGCCAGGTGGCTTCCACACCAGGACTGGCACCTTTCTGTAGTAGGAAAGCCGAGGCGAAGAGGCCCTGGTGGCCAGTGCAGAGCTGAGATTCAGGTCCCACGTGGCTTACGGGGCTGGAAAAATGAGCTCTGAGCCCAAGTCCATGAGAGGGCTGTTTGGAAGGCATATCACAGGACAGAAAACAGGACAAGACAATCCACTGTGCTATTTAGGTGCCAAAGGGGACAGGAGAGAGCAGCCCTTCTTTCTCCTGTCAGGACTCGGCTCCAGATTGCTTTAGTGTAAATGAGAAAAGCCAGGCCCATGTCAGGGCATAGCTCCTATTTGTGCTGTGAGCCCACTGGGTCCACTGCAGATCCCTGAAGTCGGGTAGGGGTGGGGATTGGCCAAGGTGCTGAGCCCTGCCACTCCTCACAGTGATGGTGGCCACACAGCAGGAGATGAACGATGCCCAGCTGACCTTGGAGCAGCGTGACTACTGTGCCCACTACCTCATCCGACTGCTCAAGTGCAAGCGTGACAGCTTCCCCAACTTCCTGGCCTGCAAACATGAGCAGCATGACTGGGACTACTGCGAGCACCTAGAGTGAGCCTCCCCACCACAGGACACTGCCCCTCGCCTTAGGCCACAAGATCTTCAAGTACCCGTTGGGTGGGGGTGGGGAGAGACTGGATAGGGTTCCAGTGGGAGGCCCCACCCCTAGAAGGGCTTCCTGGTGCCTACTGGTAGCAAGGGATGGAGTCAGGTGGACAGCCATAAGCAGATCATAAACACCAGGCTTTCCCTACACCAACAATACCCAATCCTGGGTAGATGGGAGAGGCAGGAGGGCATGTCCTGTCTATGGCACTGAGACCCCTGTCTGTTCTGTTTGCAGCTATGTGAAACGGATGAAGGAGTTTGAGCGCGAGCGGCGGCTCC
This sequence comes from Nannospalax galili, assembly GCF_000622305.1. Lineage (NCBI taxonomy): Eukaryota > Metazoa > Chordata > Mammalia > Rodentia > Spalacidae > Nannospalax > Nannospalax galili. The sequence goes on from NW_008357641.1 coordinate 431,258, forward strand.
TCCAGAGGAAGAAACGGAGGGAAGCAAGGGAGGCCCGGGCAGCCCAAGGCCAGGGAGACGGGGAAGTGGGCCCAGAGATGGCCCTGTAGGGGGTCACTCACTAGCCTATGGACCTGTCAGTGAAATAAACGCCTCAGGGCACCTCACCCAGCCTCCTTCTACACTGCCTCGGGTGGGAATAGTGTGGTCCCCGAACACCTCAAGAATACACAGAGCCTGAGTCCAGCTGGGCAGGCAGATTTTATTGTGGGTGCTGGAGAACCACAACCACACCAGGACAGTGGGTCAGTAGGTGGAGAGCACTGCTTGACTGAGCCCATGGGGAGCTGCTCAGAGCAGGAAGGGGATGATGGGCATGCGCAGGGGTGGGTAGTCTCGGAACTCCTTCAGGTAGCTTCGGTGCTTGCCTTTAGCCCAGATAGTCATCTGGGTAAAGCCCACCAGGGAGAAGAGGGCTACTGTGGACAAAGCAGCAGTGTCAGTATGGAGGCACCTGGCCAGATGGGCAGGAAGCTCAGGAATAAGGGGCTCACCTGGTAGACACTGAGTCATGATGGCAAAACCAATCCAAGACCCCACCTGTGGACAGTACAAGCAAGGTGAAGGCATGCTGGGCTCTCCTGCTCCCCAACTGCATGCACAGGTGGCCAGCCACTGCCCCTAGTCCCTCCTTGAGTTGGTTTTCCAGTGCACAGGGATTTGAGGGGGGCGGGGGGGCGATGACATACAATGGAAGCCCCGCATCACATAGTCCCACTGGAAGGCAGGGAGGTGGCCATCTGTCCATCCTCAAACAAAGCTCCAGGACAAGGCCCAGCATCATACACACATCCTCACAGGACAGGGAGGTGGCCATCACTTTGCCCCACCAAAGCTCCAGGTTCAAATTGCAGCAGCCCCATATTTCACCTCTAATGTAGGACCCCAAAACTGAGGAAGGAGAGGAGGGCAGTCCCTCACCTCATAAGTATAGTTGGGACAGGACACCAGCAGGAACAGCCATGTGAAAGGGTTCTTGGTGGGATATGGGATCTTCCTGGTCTTGGACCCTGGCACACAGGACAGGCGTGAGATAGACCCCTCACCCAGCTCAACCAGCCCTAACCCCCACAGGCCACTCACCAGCTGGTCGCAGGTCCCGAAGAGCCATGTGGATGGAGAAGTTGCCGAGTTGGCAGATCTGTCAAGGAGGAGCAGGATCAGGCCAGAGTCCCTAGCCTTGTCCCACCTGACCACCACCCCAGTCTCCTTACCACAAAGATGGCCAGTGCCAACTTAATCTGCTGAGCTCCATAGGCTGTAGAGAGCAGGAAGAAGAGCCCCCATGAGAGGAAGGCTCATGAGGGGGGGTCAAAAAAGGTAAGGGGGGTCTGGGCCACTTACTGGGAGGCGTGTAGAGAGGGTGGTTGATGTAGTAGGCCATCCATGCAGCAAAGCCCCAGTAGTAGGTGCAGTTCTGAAAAAGAGCAAATAGGTTGGCTGCAGGGGGGGCGGGCACTACAGAGTCGGGCCAAGAGAGCAGAGGTGCTCACCTTGAAGATGTTTCGCAAGGGCATGGTTCCATGAGAGAAGCGGTGCACAAAGAGTGTCTCCAGCAGGCGCTTGACATAGTGGAATGAGTGGCAGATGCAGGCGAGACTGGTGGGAGAGCCAGTTCTGATGGGGCTGGTCCAGTAAGCCTTCAGCCCTGCTCCCTCCCACCTGCCCCTGCCAGGTCCCACTCACTGCACCACTGTGTGCCGACTGGACGTGAAGTCGTATTTGTGACCGTAGATGAAGGGGACACGGAAATAGAAGAGCAGGTAGATGAAAAGGGGCCCAGCATACTCAGTCAGGAACACCTGGCAAAGTGAAAGTATCGAGAGGCAAAGTGAATGGCCCAGTGTGGGCGAAGACAGAGGCCGGGGGTGGAGGCAGGGCTCACCGTCACCCAGCTGATCTGGGCCCCCAGGTCCCGGAAGTAGAGTGTGGCCGTAGTGCCCACAGGGAGCTTCTGCAGGACATCCTCATCCTTCAAGGACTTGCCCTCTGCAAAGAGCAGCCAGCACTCAGGGGCTGCTCTGGCCTCCCCCTTTGCCCCCAGGTTCCCAGGGAAATGGCCAGCAGACAACTGTACTCACTGGGGTCCAGGCGGAGGGACTGGCGAGCAGGGTACCACTGTGGATCTGCAGGAAGAAGGGGAGGGGTGGCAGCACTCAGCCTGCCTACCTTCCCACTGGGCCTCTCAGGGCTCCCAGGTCTCTAGGACCCCAGCTCCCCCTACCCTCTGCAAGAACAGGCAGAAGAGGGCAGGCAAGGCACAGCAAGGGTGTTCCTGCTAATGGCCACATGGGGGCGACCTGCCTGGTCAAGTCCAGAGAAGCCTGGACCAGGGCCCACAGGAACATCGCTATAGCCCCCTGAGCAAGAGGCATGCAGACCCAGGTCCCACTCAGAGGGGTGGTAGGCATGAAGAAAGTTTGCTGGGGACTTGGACTCACGGGTCTTGGTGAAGAGGTTCTTGATCTCAGCAATGGTGGCCTGAGGCTCCACCTGGGGGAAAGGGGGAGGGTCAGCCCTAAGGGGGCCCAGACCCAGGATGGGGGATGGGTGTAGGGCACAGGGGGGTCAAGATCAAGAGGGCTGACCCCAGTGGGGCAGCTCCATCTTCCTCCTCCTTTACAGACACAGGGAGGGCCCTCCCAGGCTGCCTTGGTCCCTCCCTCTGCCAGGCAGCCAGCTCCCAGCCAAATGCAGGGGCCATAGCCATTCACTCTCCTCCAGATGGAGGCAGTGCCCCTTGTGTGCCCTCTGAAGGACAAGGCGCCTGCAGAGGGCTCGACAGCTCTACAGGAGCTGGAAGAAGTGGGGACCCTGGGCCCTCAGCACAGCACCACCGGGCCACAGTCCTACCTTGTCCAGGAAGCACAGTTTCTCCCTTGTCTTGGCATCCAGAATCTCCACCTCAAAGAAAAGAACAGCTTTTTTATGCTTCTTGGCTACCTTGGGGGGCATGGGCATAGGAAGGCCATTGAGGCCCTGCTGGGCCTCCCTGGTCACCAAGTTCAGGCTGACATCCATGCCGCTGCTTGGCCCTGCTGCTTTCCCTGCCCAGGCTATGGCCTCAGCTGCCGGCCACCAACCCCCACCTCCAACCTCCCCAGTCAAAGCTGCTCTGGGCTGGGCTGGGCAGCATGATCAAATTCTGCCATGGTACTGGAAGGGAGCCTGTGTCTGCCCAGGCCCAGCCAGCTTCAATGCCAGATGTAACCTGAGTGGCACCACGGCCGGCACAGCTAAATATAAAACCATCCCGGTCCAAGTCCCCTGAAGGAGTCACACCACAATCCTCCCCTGGGGGCACACCCCAAGCCAGGCTGCCCTCAAAAATGCTTTTGAGTAGATACAGCGCCCCCCCCCCAACAGTGCCACAAGCAGGAAGATCCCTAGAAAAGGGCAGAGGTTCACAGCCAGTGGCGGGTACAGCCAGCCCAACCCCAGTCCCAGCCCCAGTGCCCAGCTCAGCTGACAGGTCACTGGGCCTGGGAAAACGCCAGCGATTTTGAGAAGCCAAGAGACAGATCATCCATTTCCCCTTCTGAGCTGTAAGGGACACTGGATTATTTCCCCTGTGCATTTGTGTTCCCAGGGAGGTGACAGATTCCAGAGTTATTGGTGCAGAGCTCCTCTAAGTGTAGAAAGGAATGAGGAGCAAGCAAGGCCCTCCACATCCCCAGTCTACCTCTCTACCCATCACTTCTCATCAGTTCCACCCACACCTGGTTCAAGGCCACCTGTATAGCAGTCTCTCAGCCCAATCAGATGCTCATGTAAGCACGAGTCCTCCAAAGCCCAGTGTACACAACCTAGGCCTGTCTGCATCTAAGGTTCCACAACCTCCAAGGAAGAAGTCCCTGGACGGGGGTCAGACAGTGATAAAGAAGGCAGAACTGGGAGGCAGGAGGAGTCCCAGGAGATCTGAAACACCTGCCCAGGCAGGCCAAGGAAGGCTGCTGGGCAATGCTGGGTACTGCCCACGCTGAAAGGCCTTGGGAACCTATGGGAGTATAACCCTCCCCATTCTGAAGGAGACAGCACAAGCCAGAAAAACTGGCCCCACATATATACTCCCAACAACAGAGGCAAAGACAGGATCTCAAGGCTTGTGCCCAACCCTAGTTTGCAGTCACTAGGTGACCCTCAGCTAGGAAACAGGTAGGTATACTATCAGTCCTGGGAGGATGCACATGGACCACCAGCATCATGCTGGCATGAGGGAAGTGACAGGTGGGGAAGCCCCATGGGGGCAACCCTGCCTGGTTAAGGCATCTCTGCACTGCAGGGCCCAGGCCTGAGTTCAAAGCAAGCCTTCCGTGCGGGCCAGTGGCACCCAGGCCTGCTTGCCCATCTATGTTCTGCCTTGCATCGTGGACATGGGACAAGACAAGGCCCAGAGATCACCTGTTGTTGATGCCAGGCTCTGCTTCACCCTGTGGCTCAGAGGAGCCAATGACTGAACTCCTATGGGGACAAAGCCAGAATGAGAGCTGCACATCAGGTTCCCACTAAGGAGGCATGAGAGGGAATGTGCACATGACGAATGCGCTGGAAGAAGTTAGTGAGGCCCTGGGTAGACACGAGGCCTCCCCTGTGGCTGTAGGTATATTAATAGTTCCTGGGCCCCATGAGCACTACCCACATGCTTGGAGCCCATGTAGACCACAGCGTCCACCAGGAGAGGAGGCCATCAAGTTCCTGCTGAACCACTCAACAGCTTAAAATACAACCAGCCCCTCTCCCCGCTGGGCCAGCTGCCGGGGAGGGCTGAAACCCTACCCTCTCCCCCAGTCCGGGCTCTGCACCAGGGACAGGAGGGAAAGCATTAACCATCAGGGCCCAGCGCAAATGCGTGGCAGCAGGACAGCCGAGAGGGGCCACACTGAGCAGCAGGTCCCAGGTCGCACGAAGAGCCACTGGAACTAGAGGTAAGCCAGGGGCCTTCCACATCCTGTCCAGGTCCACAGATCCCCATGGCCATCTTCTTCCAGAGCTCTGGAAGGCCTGGTGGAGCCATGGGTGCTCTTGTTGCAATTTCTGCCCTGTGCCTCAAGAATAATTTCAAAATCCAAAGATTAAAGCTATCTAAGTGCAGCAGGGGGAGGTAGGCTGCATGAAAGAAGTGAAACACTCAGGGTCACATGTGCTCAAAGTGCCCAGGACCAGGGCAAACAGAAAGCAGCCTGCTGGTAACCCATGGGTGGGGGTGGGGGTGGGGGGTAATAGTTACCTGCTCTGGGGATGATGAAAATACAGGAGTGGTGCTGCACAATGCTGACAGTGTACCAAATACCACTCCACTGTGCTTTTTTTTCAGGGGGGTAGACAGGGGTGATACAGGGTCTGACTCTTAGCCCCGGCTAGCTGTGAACTTCTATAGAAGCATTCCTACCTCAGCCTCCCAAGTGTGAAGAATTATAGGTATCTAGCACAGCCCACTGAACTGTGCACTTTTAAATGGCTACCAACAGTCCCATGGATTTCACTTTAAAAGCTCTGGTTTTGGGACTGGAGAGATGGCTCAGCAGTTAACTGGCTGCTTTTGCAGAGGACACGTGTTTGATGCTTAGCACCCACGTGGTGGCTAACAACCATCAATTAACTCCAATCCCAGTGGATTCAACGCCCTCTTCTGGCCTCCACAGGTATTGCATGGCATGGGTGTACTTAATATGCATGCAGGCAATACACTCATACCCATGAAATAAAATTAATTAAATATTTTAAAGCTCTGGTTTGGGGCAATCATATCCAGGACCTCTCACATGCTAAGCAAGTGCTCTACCACTGAGTCATACCCCAGCCCCAACACAGTATTTTTTCAAAGGGCAGGTAACATGCCAGTTATCCATCAAAAAAGAGAAAAAAAAAGCAAGAAGGAAAAACAGCTCCAGGAAACAGGTCTTCCTTTCTCCACTCAAAAAAGAGGGGATGGCACTGTGCATTTCTCAGACCTTGGTCCCCACTGACCTCTTCCTCCCTGCCCCACCCCCACCCTGTCCATCCTTGAGGCCAGCCTGGGTTTGAAGCCCAAGAGGCGCCCACATCTAGGGTCGGAGGGCACAGGAGGCTACTGAAAGGTGTCCCTGCCAAGGGTAGCCTGAGCCCTGAGGGCAGGCAGCGGGCTCCACCCCTGGGGAGAAAGCAGCACAGCTGAGCCAAGGGGGCAATGAGCAGGGAAGGAGCGGACCTTTACAAATGGACAGATACAGCGCCCTTGAGGAGTCACAGAACTTACAGAGTACAACCAGAGCTCCCTAGGTTAGCAGGGGGTGTAGCCCAAAAGCTGCAGGCACAATGGACAGGGTCGAGGACACAGACCAAGGCAGGAACCCTGCCTGTGTCAGGGTTCGGGCAGTGGTTTTGCGATGAGTTTCACTAGCCTGGGAAGAATTCTTACCAAGAGGCCTGAGATTCTAAGGGCCCAGCCAGGAGCAACTCATGCTAGCCCAAGACCAAGGACAGCTAAGGGCCAGGATGAAGGGCAGGCGGAAATCCACCCTGCAGGAGAGCTGGGGGCCCTGGCCTTTATAATGCTAGGCAGCAGGGTTTGGGGCCTCACTGTGTAGAACCACTTACGTGACCAAGGTCAGAGCAGTAAAGAGGCATCTGTTCTTTATTCTAAGACTCAGAAGTCTGGAGCTGTCCCTGCCTGGCGTCTGTGGAAAGTAGGGTGACAGAGGCAGAGAGGTACTCCCTTTGCTCCACACCACAGGACCCATCAATTTAAAATAGCAACCCCATCAGACTGGTGGTACAGGCCTGTGATCCCAGTACTCAGCAGGTAGAAGCAGGAGAATCAGGAATTTGAGACTAGCCTGGTCTACATAAGACCCGGTCTCAAGACAAAAAGAAAAACACTGCAGGTAGTACTCTAGTTACTGCCTAGTCCACTGCCCCTTTGCAGTAAGCCCTCCTCTGGCCTGGGTCTGGCTGTTTCCAGTACCCAAAGTGGCCCCGGGTAGAACACAGCTCAGCAGTGCCCCTAGGGAGAAAGTTAGGAGGGTCAGGCACGAGGGCCCCTCCCAGACCTCCATTCCCAGGCCGCCCTATAACCTCATTAGGAGCCCTGCCCTGCCTGTCTCTGAGGGACAAGGTCAGCTCACGGGCTCCAGGGAAATGCGGGACACCTAGGCAACAAGGGACTACATGGCAGTGGGACAGGAAGCGATCAAAGTGGCAGCCAGTAGAGGATGCAATACTCACCACTGCCCCCTTATGTCCACCACTGGAAGAGCACCCATTGCAACCAGCCCAGACAGTCCTACCACCCATTGCCAAGGAGACAACTGATGCAAGGTGGAATCAAAATAAAGCCCTAGCTCCAACTCTTGTCACCATGAGACCTCAGAAAGCCATCACCTTGCCTGCTTCCCTTGCCAGGGCTCAGACACTGCTCTAAGTGCAGGAACACAGTAGTAAACACCACCAAACCTTTCTCTGAATTCTAGCCTGTCAAGGGATCCGGGAGCAGGGGGCAGGGACAGACAACAGCAGCTTGTATTGTCGCCAAGAGTTAATAAAAACCAGGAAAGTACACAGAGGGACAGAGTGGCAATTGGGCATGGTGGCACATACCAGTAATCTTAGCCCTCGGGAGGCAAAGGCAGGAGGATCATCCAAAGTTCAAGGCCAGCCAGGTCTACATAGTTCCATGCTGGTCAAAACTATATAGGAAGACCCTATCTCAAAGCTAGAAATTGATAGATTAGATAGATGATTGATAGATAGATAGATAGATAGATAGATATCACCTTCAGGTTATGAAAATGGCATGCTCACTGTTAGGATAAAATGGCACCCAGGGGGAAGGTTCTTTCTAGTTTGGGTGACATATTCCTTTAATCTAAGCATACAGGAGGCAGAGGCAGGCAGATCTTTGTGAGACTGAGGCCAGCCTAGTCTATAGAGTGCGTTCCAGACCAAATGAGGATATAGGGAGATGTGATCTATATAGACTAGATAGATGATAGATGATAGATAGAGAGATAGAGATAGAGATAGAGATAGAGATAGAGATAGAGATAGATAGATAGATAGATAGATAGATAGATAGATAGACAGACAGACAGACAGATAGATAGATAGATGACAGATGATGATGAGACAGACAGACAGATAAACAGAAGATGGATGGATGGATGGATGGATGGATGGATGGATGGATGGATGGACAGAGAGTGAGCATGCATCCAGGAAAGACCTCCCTGAGAAGTGTCTAAACAAAAGATCCCCAGAGGGAAGGACCCAGCCATTCATATATCTGAGGAAGAACATTTTAGGTAATAGTCTTGAGGTTGTCCTGGATCCAGCAAGCCTGAGGAGCCAGGAGACCAATGTGGCCAGAGCAGAGCAAGAGAGAGAATGGGATAGGGCAAACCCAGGCTGTATAAGGGCTGTGGCCCATGGTTAAGACCTTGGCTTTTACCTGGGCTTAGGTGGGAGTCAGATGGTATTTCAGCAGAGGAAGGATATGGTTTCATCAGGTGTTCATAGTGCCAGTGCTGGCAGAACAGACTGGGGAGGTAAGGCAGGAGCTGGGAGACCAAGGTAAGGGGAGGGAAGATGAAAAGTGGTGAAATTCTGGACAGAGATGGAAACAACAGACCAAGGACCTGAAAGGAGGGGTGAAGGAGCAGGAGTCCAAGGCCCACTGAAACCAGAAGGAAGGAGTAGCCCTGCCAAAGCCAGGCTGGACCAGTAGCATCTGCAATGCCACATGGCACAAGGAGGTGCCTCAAGCCCCAAGTCCCTCCTCCCAAAGGTGCTAGCCCTGTTGCTCCCAGGCCCTTCGCCTATAAACAAGACCACATCAGTAGAGTCCACATCACAGGCTAGATTGGTGCCTCTAACCAGTCTTCCAGGCTGCTCTGGTTCACACCTAACTTCTGGGTATCCAATGATGGAAACTGCCCAGTGGCTCTTGGTGGGGACAGAGGCCAATAGTTACCATGTGGCCCAAACACAATAGCTTCCCAGGTATCTCTCCTTTCATGTCCCAAGTGGCCTGAGGAAGCAGAACTGTAGGCTCTATATCCAAGACAAGGAAGTGAGGTCCACAGGCTGAAAAGAACACCAGGTCACCTGGAAGTGAATGCCTGAGCCAGGACGTCTGCATGCACAAGTTCAAGGCCGGCCACAAGTTCACAGTGATGCAGAGAACAAGACCCAGCTCCAGCAGGCTCTTGGTCCTTGTATAGGTCCCCACTGGGCCCCAATACCTACAAGGGGCTGGAGCAGTGTGCCCTCTGGTGGGGCCCGTCTGAGGATACAAGCCCTGCTCACTGCTATCAGAGACCCCAGGTAAAAATTCAAAGGACCGCTGTTCCAAGATCTCAACAGGAATGAGGGCTGGTGCTATCTTCTTGAGGACCTACAAAGCCCAGAGGGCAGGGATATGGCTCGAATGCTGGCCTAAGCACAGTGCAAGCTGCTCACTGATTACAGACACACAGTTTGCCCACATTCACTCAAGACTCCAGGTCAGCATTTTCAGCCCCCATTCCCTTCTAGTTTCCAGAAATATCAAGTCAACCTGCTAATGCCATATGGCTAAGAAGGACTCTGCCTCAGCTGCCAGAAAGCCACCATAGGCCACACCTGGTCAGGCAGAAATACCTGCTTCCACAGTGGCCTCAGCTTCTGGCTTCATTTCTCCAGTGTCTCAGGGGCAGGGAACAGGAATTACACCAGCAAGCCTCCTGAAGGTGTCATAGTAAGAATATACGTCACCCAGGGCAGGAACAGCACAGACACCTGCACATGGTCTGTGACCAAGCTGCTTTGTCTCCAGTCCCTACTGCAACATGACAAGAGCAATGGTTAGAATGCCATGTCCACAGGCTCTGAACCAGAACTGGCACCAGGTGCAGAGGCTACAGAAGCTTGGGCCCAAGCAGCCAGCCAGCATCTAGCCTTAGGGGATACTCATCAGATGCTCAGACTCCCAGGTAGGTCAAGGCAACCACCCAAGACAGAATGTTGCCTGGCCTACTTACTCACAGGGCCCACAGTCCATGCATCTGAGTGTTTACAGGCTACAGAGTATAGGCCCCTGTAATCCCCAAGACAACTGCCAGCATCCTTCATTTGAATGTACCACAGTCAAGACTCATCTATAAATACTACCTTGCAGTAGGGACCGGAGACAAGGCAGCCTGGTCACAGCTCGGGTGCAGATGGCCAGTGTCTGCGCCATTCCTGCTCTGAGTGACGTGTGTTCCCATTATAGCACCTCAAGGAGGCTTGCTGATATAAGGCCTGCTCCCCTGCTCCTGGGACACCTTGGAGAAATGGTGGTACATGCCTGTAATCCCAGAACATACACCTGCACAGGACATGTGAACATTGCTGTGGAGTAGAGCGCTAAGCCTCTCCCCAGGATCTTCACTGATGTAGTTCACCTTTGCCTCAATATAGGGCCCTGCAGCTAAGAATCCCTTGAGGGTGGCTCAGAAGACCAGGGTTGGAAAGGAGGTCCCTCCTCAAGGCAAGGAGCCAGAGTCAGAAACAGCCAGTACTGTCCAGCCAGTGAGGCCATGCCTGCAGCAACCACAGTATGATGCTGCCTTCCCTGATGAGCAGCTTTGAATACTATGAGGGAAAGGGAGAAGCCTCCAAAGCAAGACTAAAGCTGGAGCTCTGGCATTTAACGCCAGCCTTGGCAAAACAATGAGACCCTGACACAAAAAAGCAAACTGCGGCTGGGGGGAGTAACTTAGTTGGTAGAATGTTTGTCTGGCATGCAGGAAGCCCTGGGTTCCATCCTTAACACAAGTCAGGCATGATGGTACACACAGATAATACCAGCACTGGGGAGGTACAGGGAGGAAGGTCATAAATTCAAAGTCATCTTCACCTGTATAGGAAGTTCAAGGCCAGCCTGTGCTAAGTGAGACTCTTGTCTTTTTGGGAAAAAAAAAAAATAAATAAATAAAGATATACACATATAATTGTAAACAAAATGTCAGTAGGCAGAGGTTAGGATCACTGGCTATTCTTGCGGAGGGCCCGGGTTCAAATCCCAGTACCCACATGTCGGCTAACAACCATCCATAACTCCAGTTCCAGGGGATCCAACACGGGTGCACTTACATGCATCCAGGCATAAAACTCGTACACATAAAATAAAAATAAAATAAAAGGGAAAGGAAAGGCTGAAGCTGGGCTGGAGAGATGGCTGAGCAGGTAAAGGTACTTGCCACCGACTTTGATGACCTGAGTCCCATGTCCAAGACTTAGGTGGTGGAAGCAGAGAACAAATTTCTGCAAACTGTTTTCTAATCTCCACATGTACGGCACAGCACATGCATACACACTTTTTCTTTTTTTTTTTTCTTTTTTTTTTTTTTTTTTTTTTTTTTTTTTTTTTTTGGTGTTTTGAGACAGGGTCTCCCTGTAGTCTCAGCTGGCCTAGAACTTGCTATGTAGACCAGGCTGGCCTCAAACTCAGAGATCCACCTGCCTCTGCCTCCCAAGTGCCAGGATTAAAGGCGTGCGCCACCACGCCCAGCTTCATACAAATTTTTTTTTTTCAAGCTGCTTTAAAGCCTGGTATGGTGGTGTACACATTTAATCCCAGCAGAAGAAATCAGAAGCAAGTGGCTCTCTGTGAGTTTGAGGCCAGCCTTGTCTACAGAGTGAGTTCTAGGCCAGCCAGGGCTACATAATGGGACCCTGTCTCAAACAAAACAAAAGTTCTGGGGTGTGGGTCAAATGGTAAAGCATCCAACTAGCATATGCAAGACTCTGGGTTCCACCCTAGCATGGGGTTCGGGATGTGAATGGAAACAGGACAGGGGACAGGACACATACAAGATCCAATTATCCAAAAGGCACCTGACCCCACTCACACCCTGACTTCAGTACAGTTCAACTTGAGGGGCCAGTCTCTACTTCCAAATACACCCAAATCATATACCTGCCCAAAGCATTCAGATACTGTAGTGGAGCAAGCAGAGGGCTGAGCCTCTCTTCTTAGCCCCAGAACCCTGTGCACCTACCTCTACTGCCCCAGTCTGGTACAGTGAGGCCATATGCAGGACACAATGTCTGTCACCTCCTGAAACGCCAGAGGAGTAGGGTAAAGCAATAGTTCCTGCATGTTTTCCAGAAGGGAAAGGACACCACCAGCCTGGGAAAGATGGGGGTGTCTCCAACACTAGGTAGAGTCATCCAAATGGCATCCAGAGCTTCTCAACTCCCAGGGAAAGGGCTGAGGCCTGAACTAGTGGGAGAGCACTTGTTTAGCATGCTCAAGGAAGGCCCTGAGCTCAATGCCTAGCACTTCAAAAAGGAAAGCTCCTTTGTAGAGCCAGATGGAGCAGCCATCCTCCAAAAGCCCTTATTGTATGCCAGCCTACCCAGTAGGGCCTTGGCCAAGCCCAGTCACCCCCTGCCCCCTTTTCCCTCAAGGGCATGGCCAGACAGCATGTGCACCTGCCCCACTGGTCTCACAAAAGCTGCTGGAGCAGCAGTTTCTCCATTTCACAGACAAGAAGCTGAGGCTAGGAAGCACAGGTCTCCAACCCCAGGACTCACACTGGATCTCAGGACCTTGTCTGCTTTTGTTCCTTAATAAGGACTTCTTCATTCTGGGAGCTTCAGCCTGGGAACCCTCTGCCTTCCCCCAGGACTGTACTTGCTGCCCTCTTGCAACTGCTGACCTCACATGGGCCTCTCTCCATCTCTAAGCAGGAAGGAACCGGTAAGCCACAAAGTTTGAAGAAGCCAGAGACCCTGAGCCTATGAAGATGCACTGACCAGAGGAGTTCACCAGCCAGGACCCACTTGGAGCCTTGTTCCGCCTTGGGACAGTAGGCCAGTCCACCCCATGAGCTCAGCTAGCTAACCAGCCTGCTCTGGAATCCACACCCACAATTCATCCTTAACATAAGGTGAGTCTCCTTTACTGACAATCCCCTTTTGCAGATTTAAAAAAAAAAAAAAAAA
>NW_008357641.1:444337-461496 GCF_000622305.1 Nannospalax galili
AAAAAAAAAAAAAAAAACAAGCGTGTTCATTCACAGGCACTGTGAAGCTCTCTGGAGATTCAAGCATGGAAGAAGGCAAGAATGTTTGTCAGGGGCTTGCTGAAATTGTATATAAGGTGTAGGTTCTACTCCCAGCATAAGAGAGACAGGTGAGAGACAGCAGGAGATAGAGACACAGAGAGAGCCAAAAAGAGAATGAATATATATGAAATACATCAAAAAGCAATGGTGAGAAAAAAAAAAAAAACAATGGCACACATCTTTAGGCTCAGTACTCTGGAGGCAGAGGCAGGTGGATCTCTCTGAGTTCAAGGCTACCCTGGTCTACACACTCCAGGCCAGCCTGGGCTACAGAGTTGAGACCCTGTCCCAAGAAAGGATGGAGATAGGGAGGGGAAGGAGGGTCTCCCAGAGGGCACTTGCAGCCAAGTCCTGAAGGATCAAAAAAAGGGCTGGAAGAGACTACAGAAGGGCCTCTGTGAAAGGAAGAAGAGCTGTGCAAAAGCCCTCAAGTGCAGCATGACAGGTGCTCACAGCTGTGCGGCCAGCAACCACATGCATAAGGGAAGGGGGAAGAGGCGAGAGAGGGGAGGTGACATGTGGTAGAAGGTCCCAAGGGCTAGGTGAGGATTTGGGCTTCTACTGTAAGTGGGGTGGGAGCCACGGAGAGCTCTAGGCAGAACAGAGCTATGGCCTGACTTGAGTTGTTTCCCCTTCTTTGTTTTGTTTTTTGACACAGGGTTTCCCTATGTAACCCCAGCCAACCTGGAACTCACTACATAGACCAGGCTCACAGTAATCTGCTGCTAAGATTATAGGGCACACCATCACACCCAGCTGGCTTGAGGTCTTAAAGGTTCTTAAGGTTCTTTTGGACAGTAAGTAGGAGTTTGTCTAGGACACCTAAGATCCTGGGTTCCATGCACAGAGACATACATAGATATTTACTGTTATGACTATCTCCTGTTTATAGGAAGCAAGAGATTTTTCTAATTCTTTTTATGCTGGGGTATATGTGGGGTATGTGCATGCATGACAATACATGTTCATGTACAAGCCAGAAGACAACCTCAGGTGTTGTTCCTAGGCATGAGGCATCATCCACTTGTTCTTCTGAGATAGGGTATCTCTCATAGGCCTACAGCTCACTGGTTCTGCTAGGCTGGCTGGTCAATGTGCCGCAGGGCTCCTCCTGTGTCTACCTCCCCAGCACTGGGATTATAGGCATACACCTGGCTATTTTACATGGGTGGTGAGGATTAAACTCAGGTCCTCATGCTTGCACAGCAAGCACTTTACCAAGTCATATCCCCAGCCCAGTTCTTTTTATTGGTGTGTGTGTGTGTCTGTGTCTGTGTGCACCACAGCCTGCATGTGGAGGTCAGAGGACAACTCTGTGCAGTTAGTTCTCTTCTTTCACCTTTACATAGGTTCCAAGGAATTGAACCTCAGGTCCTTGGGTTTGTGTGACAAGACCTTTACTTATTAAGCCATCTCAGTGACACCCCCTCCCAACATTTTTAAGCTGACATGTAATTTTATTTTTACCTTAGCATCAATAGTTACTTGTAAATGAAATATCTAGATTATAGTGAATTTTTTTATGTAAATATTTATGGGGTTATATGAAATCTATAGCATCTAAACAGTAAGTTGATAACAGAAAATCATTTCTTAAAAAAAAAAAAAGAAGAAGAAGAAGCTGGGAATGGTGTTATGGATCTAGAGTCCCAGCATTCAGGCAGGGAGGCAAGAGGATCACTAGGTTCAAAAGAAGCCTGGGGTCAGAAGCAGTTCTCCAATAGCTGCTGCTCTTTGTCTTGAGGCTGGAGTCATCGGTTCCCCCACACCTTACTATCACAAATCAAATAGAGAGAGAGACAGACAGACAGACAGACAGACAGACAGACAGACAGACACAGACAGACAGACAGACAGACAGACAGAGGGTCTGCTATGTAAGTCAAGCTGGCCTCCAGCACTTGATCCACTGCCTGTCTCTGGAGGACTGAGATGACAGGATACACTATTCCCAGCTCTGTTCTTTTTTACTGTAAGTACTAGTTATGTTCACATAAGTAATAAGATGGAGTCAGAATAGGATATCCCAGTTCCACACACCAGACTCCTGAGCTATCTGCCCAGAAAGCCTTGCTTCATCTATGATGGAAACTGCTCATAGCTGGGGGTGGTGTTCATCTGCTACCCCAGCACTTGGTAGGCTAAAGCAGGAGGTGTTGCGATGAGATTACAATCTGTCTCAAAAGAACTAAATTAGAGGCTAGGGAGACAATCAGTAAAGCATTTATGTTGTAAGACAAGGACCTGAGTTTGACCCCAGAACCCACATTTAAAAAGCCAGATACTGTAGCACAGGAAGTAACCCAACACTGGGGAAGGTAGGAGTGTCATGATTTTGAGGTCAGCCTGGGCTACATAAGACTGGTTCAAAAAACTTAAAGAAAGGACAGAAGGAGGTAAGGTGGCAGGCCACAGTAAGCATCCGAGCCCAACTCGCAATCCAGCCTCTAGCCCAGCTCCATGAGGAGCTTCAGGAGCTTGGCCAGGCCCATCAAGTCAGGGTTTAGTATCTTGCCACTCGGCTCTGCCTGAGAGTGACTGCAGTGGCTTCCTGCACTGTGACTGACTTTCCAATGTTCCTTGGAACAGATCTAGGCTGGAAAACCCCCACAGCCCCAAAATCCATGATCCCTTCCCTCAGCAGGCCAAGCTGTGCAGGCTACACAGCGCTGCGAACTGCTGGACATACGCACAGCTGCCTGCAAGCCCAAGCCTCTCCTCTGCCTGAGTAGTCCTCGTTTCTTCAATCACTCAGTAAACACCTACTGATGCCCTCCATGTGCCCAGCTATACCAGATGCTGAGCTCAGTGGTGAGGGCTGGTCCCATCACAAAGACCTATGAGTGATGGCACTGAACCAGTTGGTGTCCTGGGTGCGAGGACACAACAGGGAGCATGCAGATACCGCTCCCCCAACCTCCCAGACTTACTCATGGTCCAAAGCACCTGTTATGTAATCCCAAGATGCACCCAATGTCATGATGAGGAGAGCAGGAGGGCAGTAGGGGTGTTGAGTCCATTCTGCAAGCATAGCTTAGGCTCCCTGGGGGAAATACAAAAAGCCCTTAGGCAGCACCCAGCTTGGCAGGATCTAGGAATACCTGGGCCGGGAGACTTATATGGCAATGGCTGAGGACAAAGCTGGAGTTTTAGCTTCTCTGCAGCAATAGGAAGTCACTGGAGCCACAGCTGGTCTGGTTCTCAGGAGGGGCCTGTGGGTGTTAGGGGCACAGGGACAGTAGAGGAGCAAATGTGGCTGCAGAGACGGTGTGAGAGGTGCAGACTTGGATTTTTAGGGTATCAAAGTAAAAGGGGTGGATCCTGGGGCATCACTGATTAGTACAGGCCACTAGTTTTCAGAAAAAACAAAGTGCATATATTGGGGCCAAACAAGGTAGAGCATGCTCATCATCCAAGCGCTCAAGGAATCTGATATTAGTTCAAGGCCAGCTGGGTTATAAAGTTCCAGGAAAGCCTGGACTACAGGGGGAAAAAAAGGAGGTGGGGGTAGGGGTGTGGACATAAAAGGCTTATGTCAATAGAAGGGATATGTCTATCAATCACAAGATGTTTCCCAACTGACATTAAAACCTGGGGGCACATGGCAGCAGTTAAAAATGCTTGCTGTTCTTGCAAAGGACCAGAGTTTATTTCCTAGCTCCAACATCAGATGGCTCACAACTGGCTATTAACTCCAAATCCAGGGAATCTGATGCCTTCTCCTGGCCTCCCTGAGCACCTGCACTCATGCACACACCCACATACAAACACACATGCATGTACACATAATTTTTTTTTTAACTGACAGAGGGCCAGGCATCATGGTATAAAGTTGTAATTTCATCAGAGCTAGGCAGGAGAATCAGGACTTCAAGGTCAGCCTGGGCTACATGAGAATCTAGCACAAAAAAAACAGAAGAAACTTAGCAAGTATGACAGCCCATGACTGTAATCCAAGCACTTAGGAAAAAGGGGCCAGAGTGATATCCTATCTCAAAAAAAGTAAATAAAATATAAATAAGTAAATAATAAAACTTGAGGGGGAAATGTATCCTGAGCAGAAGGGAGTGGAATGGGAGTGAGCAAGAGACCAGCAGAGTAGGCTAAGTCTAGCCTCCTCTATGGGCTGAGCTAATGGAGGCAGGCATCCAGGAAGATCATCTGGCTGTCCTCCCATCTAGCTGTCATCTGTGAACAGCTCTGAAGACCCCACCCAGGAGTCTCCTGCTCAGCTCTGCCTGTCACTGGAAGGAGGGCAGGAGGGACCAGTCAAGGGAAAGGCAAAAATGCAGGAGAACTGAGTGAGTGTCCAGTGCCAACAAGGTTCCCTGACTTAGTCCAGGTCCACTCAGCTAACACCGGTGCCTTTTGCTGAAGCCCAGCTGAGCCAAAGCAGGAAGTATGCAGCTCAGCTTGCTCTTCACCCATTCCTAAAGAAACCTGTGAAGTGCTGGATTCTGTTGTTGGTTCACAGCTTCCCACAGGATCTGGGCATTGGCTTTCCATTAAGCTCAGGGTTTAGGGCTGGGGTATGGCTCAGTGGTACAGTACTTACAGTACAAGGCCCTGGGTTTGCTCTCCAGCAAGGGGCAAAAAAAATAAAGACTGCAGTCAACTTTGGGTCTTAAGTAGTACGCACTGCAGTGGCCCTGGGTCCTAGCCATAGCATGACAACAGAAAAAATGGCAACAGAAAAGAGAAGGAAAAGGGAGGAAAAAACAGGAATGGCCAAACTCCAAAGTACTGAGTGAGGCGTGACTGTCCTGCTGGAAGACCAGAGCCCATGGGGATGCACTCTAGGATGCTGCCCCTTCAGACCCCATACTCAAAGCCTCATCTTCCAGTACCCCAACCCTGGACCATGTCCTCTGAAGCCAGATGGTCTGTCCTCCTCCCCGGTGGGGGCTTCTGGGGAGATGGATAGTAGGGTGGAAGGCAGAGCCTCCTCTTGTGAGTCAGTGGCCAGTAACAGATGCTCACATCATCAATGGATATACAAACTTTGAGGCCAGCTGGGGACCAGGGGTGAGCTAGGGCACACACACACACCCTATCACCATCACCATCACTCATCATTAGCCAGTGCCAAGTACATATGCAAAACTGGCGCAGGAGAAAGGCCAGGCAAGAGGTACGGCCTATAGATCACAGGTACCTGTTACTCAAGCTGAGATCTGAATTGCTCTTGTCTGGATTCCCAGACTAGAACAACAGAGTCAACTCTCCCAAAGTCTAGCACGGGGACTCCCCACACAGCCTTTACCTGGAGACCAGGTAAAACTTTATTCTCTAACTCATGAAGTCCTGGGCTCAATTCTCAGCACTGAAAAAAAAAATTCTCTGGAACAAATGTTCTTCAAAAAACATGAAGCCAGCCAGGTGTGGTGGCACACATCTTTGATTCCATTACTTAGGAGACAGAAGCAGGCAAGTAGATCTCTGTGAGTTCCAGGCCAGCTGAGGCTACAGGGAGACCCTGTGAAAAAAGCCAAAAAAAAAAAAAACACATGAAGCTGGCCATGCTACAAATCTATACGGTCTGCATAATCAACCAACTGTAGAGCAAAAATGCTTTTTTTTAAGTAGGGTGTAGTGATACATGCCTACAATCCGAGCAGTCAGGAAACTGAGGGAAGACAACCACAAGTTCAAGGCTATCCTGACCTACACAGTGAGTTACAGGACAGCCTGGCTATAGTATGAGACTCTGTTTCAAAAAAGGGGAAAAAAGAGATGGCTTAACAGGTAAGAACACTTGCTGCACTAGCACAAGGACCTGAGTTTGGATTCCTGGATCCCAGCTGGACATGGCTGTCTGCAATGGGAGGAGAAGATGGGAGGACTGTTGAAGTTAGCTGACCACTAGTCAGGTTCAGTGTACACGCCACACACACACACCCCAACACACATGCACATACACACACACACACACACACACACACACACACACATCCAGTGGGGTCCTGGGAACCAGCTGTGTTCTAGGGGCTCCAGCAGCTTCCAGACACCTATATTGTTGGCTTCCTTGCCCATCTGACTTGATAGCCCCACCCCAGAGCAGCAAGGTTCCCATGCCCCAGCCAGAGTAGCCAGTTCCCTTCCAGGAGATACATTCTGAATGTGATTTTTTTTTCCTTTTTGTTTGTCTATTTATTTAGTGGTGCTGGGGACTGTATTTTTTTTTTTATTTTTTATTTATTTATTTATTTATTTATTTATTTTTCTCTTTTTTGAGACAGGGTCTCCCTGTAGCCCCAGCTTTTAGTGGTGCTGGGGACTGAACACAGGACCTTTGTATATGTTAGACCACACCTCCACTAAAGAGCCATGCCCCCAATTCATAAGTAAGGTCTGCAGTCCTGAGTGAGCTTTGACTTTGCCAAGGGACTTCTTGTGAGCTGAGCATCCCAAAATGTAACATGGATGTATATGTACTGAAATTAGTAAAGTGCTGCTTGCACCTCTTCCTTCACCTCTGGCCTACTATTCAGCAGATGTTCACCTCTGACAACCAAATGGGCCTTGTTCAATGACAAGCACATGCCTGTAATTCCAGCAATCAAGAAGCTGAGGCAGGAGGATCATGTGTTTGAGGCTAGCCTGGGTTATAAAAGACTTTTTTTCTTCGGCTAGCGCTCACATAGCCAGGCTAGCCTCAAATTCACTATGCAGGCTCAGGATGAGTTTGAACTCCTGTCCCTTCAGCCTCCACCACCCCCCAAAGTGCTAAGATTACAGGTGTGTACTAACCACACTAAAAAGACTATCTTTGCCGGGCATGGTGGCGCAGGCCTGTAGTCCCAGCACTTGGGTGGCAGAGGCAGGCGGATCTCTGTAAGTTCCAGGCCAGCCTGGGTGGTCTACATAGTGAGTTCCAGGCCAGCTGGGGCTATCGGGAGACCCTGTCTCAAAAAGACCAAAAAAAAATAAATAAATAAGAAAAGGACCCGGTGTGGTAGCTCATGCCTTGAATCCCAGTACTCAGGAGGCAGAGGCAGGAAGATCTCTTATGAGTTGAAGGCCAGCCTGGTCTACATAGCAAATTCCAGGGGCCAGGGCTACACAAATAGACCCTGTTGCAGGGCTGGAGAGATGGCTCAGAGATTAAGAACACTGGTTGTTTTTGCGGAAGACTGGGATTCAAATCCCAGCATCCACATGGCAGCTAACAACTGTCTGTAACTCCAGTCCCAGGGGCTCCAACAGCCTCTTCTGACCTCCAAGGGCATTGAACCACACGGGTACACTTACCTATATGCAGGCAATACACACATAAAAATAATAAATAAAATTTTTTAAAAAGAGACTGTGTCTCAAAACAATTTAAAAAGGAGCTGGAGAGATGGCTCAGCCGTTAAGAGCACTGGCTGCTCTTGCAGAAGACCAGGGTTTGGTTCCCAGCACCCACATGGCAGCTAACAACCTTCTGTAACTCCAGTTCCAGGGGATCTGACACCCTCTTCTGTCTTCTGTGGGCACTGCATGACATAGGTGCACTTACATACACATGCAGGCAATAAGCTCATACACATAAAATAAAATATAAAAATTAAAACAAAAATATAATAAATCTAAAAAATAAAGGGAGGAACTAGAGATGGCTCAACAATTAAGAGAACTTACTCTTGCAGGGGAGCTGGGTTTGGTTCCCAGCACCCACATGGTGGCTCATAACCACCTGTAACTCCAGTTACAAGGGACTCAATGCCCTCTTCTGACCTCAGTGGACACCAGGCACACACGTGGTACACACAGATACATACATGCAAAACACTCACATACAAAATAAAAATAATCTGAAAAATAAAGGAATAAATTTTTAAATAAAGGCTGGGTGCAACTGAATGGAGAAAGTGTAGCTGCTCCAGGCCCTGGGTTCGTTCCCCAGCATCACAGAAAGGGAGGGGGTGCTACAAGCAGAAGGTGCTTCAGGCAGCCTGGGGAACACAGATCAGCCCTTATCTAATGATTTGTCACAGGGACCTTAGCTGCAGGAAGGAAGTGCTGGCCACCTCACTCTCCCAGATAAGACCTAAAACAGATGTCTACCCTGGCCTCCTGCCTGAGAAACGTCAGGAAAGTAAAGTAATTGTCCTGAGGACAGGTCAGGTGGCCCCAAAGGCCATGTCCTTCATAATCACAAACCCTACTCCCTCCTCAGCACACAACCACCTGGGCCCACCTGGGCTCTGCCACTCACCAGCTATGGGCCTGATGTGTCACTGTGTCTCAGTTTTCCCGCCTGTCAAGTAGGGACAAAAATAGTGGCTACTTATTTATATTATAAAGATACATTACAAGCACATAAGAAGAGGGGGGACTGGAGGTGAAGTACAGTGACAGTGTGGTACTTAGTATGCTCAGGTCACTGGGTTCCTCACCAAAATCCAGGAAAAAAAGACAGTCCAGGTATGGTAGTGCACATCTTTAATCCAGCACTCAGGAGGATGTCTATGAGTTCAAGGGCAGTGTGGTATGCATAGCAAGTTTCAGGCCAGCTAGGGCTACATAATGAGACCCTGTGTCAAAACAAGACAGAGACAGAGAGAGACACAGAGGACTAAAAGCATTAGCATAAGCGTCAGTTACCATAGCTTTAGCATGATGGTTGCACTCTAGCAGCTCAGGAAAGCATCCCCACATCTTAGGACATTCTCATCTGTCACTGTCAATACCACCATTCTCATCTGTCAGTCAATGTCACCAAGGTGTTAAGACCCAGCCTGAACTTGACCAACCAGCCCAAGGCCTCTGGCCTTTCTCACCCAGCCAGGCCTTCCCATGAAAGGACAGGACTCCCAGCCAAAGCCAACAAGAACAAAGTTATGAGCTACAAGTCCCTTCAGCAGAGGCTCTTTGCAGTAACAAGTGAGCCCAAGCCATTCCTTTCTCCCTGCTCAGAAGTCAGTGAAGCAAGGTTCTGCTGGGCTGGGGGGAGAGGAGGGAAGCCCTCTCAAAGTTGCCCATCAGCATAGCTGAGCCAAGAGGTGCACATTACAACCCTCAGTTAAGCTCTGCCTACTCAGTCAAGGCCCTGCTTATTCCACATAGACCCACATCCTGCTCTTCAAGCCCTGTCTCCTCCTCCACCTGGCTCCAACACCTCCAGCTGTGAGTGAACAGCAGCACTTAACCCCACCTACCATGCTCTGTCTGGCACTGACCTGAGGCTAGACAGTAGGTGCCCAATGCTCACCAGAACACTGACCCTTGTAAGGGACAACACTGTGAGACAAGAGGCTGTCACACCTGCAGCTCATCAATGGCAACCTGGGACTGGCAAGGTAGAGGCTAATCGCAGCACTGGCCACTTTCTAAGGTATAAACATCCCCACAGTGGCCAATTTAGAGCTGCCAACCTGATGCCCCTTAAGACACAATCTGAGCCAATGCATACTCCTGAAAACCCACATGTCATTCCAGGGTAGGAAAATGGCTGGAGAGGTTAAAGAATTAGCCCATGGGCTCTACCCCTTGGCAGTGTCAGGGAAGGGTCCCATCCCAGCTCAGCCATAGAGTCTGCAGTCTTTGCAGGCTGAGTGAGCATCAATACAATGTAGCTCAACCCAAGTTGGGGACTAGTCCTGGGAAAGCTCCTGCCAGGACTGGGTCCCCTCTTCTGGTCTTCATGGGCACCAGGCACACACATGGTACACATAGATACATACACGCAAAGCTCACAACACATAAAAATAAAAAATCTGAAAAATAATTTTTTTTTAAAAGCTGGGGTGCAGTTGAATGGAGAGAGTATAGCTGCTTCAAGCAGATGTTAATGCAGACACATACACTCAAGCTTACCCACCTCAATGTGCTAAGCAGCTGAAGTCTGTCAAGAGGATGTGCTAACCCAAATGCCATCTGCCCAGGGCACAAGCCACATCCAAGATCATACCCTAAGACCTAAAGCGTGATAACTCAGGACAGGTGTGTAACCTTCATAGCAGCCAGTCCCAATGGTGCATACCTGCAATCCCAACTACTTGTGAGGCTAAGGGAACTGGAGCCTGGGAGTTTGGGGTCAGCAACACCTTGTAGAGTTCTAGTCCCAATCCTGCTGTCACTTTCAGAACTCTAAGGGCCATTCCATCCAATATTCCTGTGCTGGATAGTTTTAGTTGTCAATTTGACACACCTGGGTAGAGGGAGCCTCAATTGGGGAATTGCCTCCATTGGACTAGCCTAGGGCCACGTCTGTGGGATATTTTCTTGATACTTAAGTGGTGTGAGAGGGCCCAGTCTACAGCAGGTAGTGCCACCCTGGGCAGTTTGCTCTGTATTGTAGAATAAAGCAGGATGCGCACAGGTCAAGGCAGCAAGCCAGTAAGCGTCATTCCTTCGTGGCCTGTGCTTCAGCTCTGACTCCAGGTTCCTGCTCTGAGTTCTTACCTTGGGCTCCCTCACTGATGAACTGTAACCCAGATGTAAGCCAAATAAACCATTTCCTCCCCAAGTTAGCATTAGTCAGAGTGCTTTGTCAGAGCACTTGAAAGTAAACTAAAATAGTCCCCCTGCCCAAAGGCCACTCTGGCCCTGACAGTCCACTACACCCAATCATAGGAAGTTCTGTCCTAAGGACAGAGCAGCACAGTCCAACTGCCTCAGGCTGCATCCACAGTATAAATGTTATCAGGGTGTTAATCAGGGTCAAACTGAACAGGCAAGCCAAAGCCAAGACTGATCCTGGCTCTAGGACCTTTAACAAATGATTTCTTTCTTTCCAATTTAATTTTAATTATTATTGTGTATATGGTGTATGTACATGCATGTCAGCGCCCTCAAACCACAGCGCCTTTGTGGAGTTCAAAGGACAACTTTTCAAGAGTTGGTCATCTCTTTCCACTGTGGATTCTGGAGATCAAACTTGGGTCATCAGGCTTTTGTTAACAAATGCTTTTACCCACTGGACCATCTCTCCAGCCCCCTTTCTTCTTCCTCCCCTCTCTCTCTCTCAGACACAGTCTCACTACATACCTCTGGCTAGCCTGGAACTCACTTTGTAAACCAAGCTGGCCTTGAACTCAAGAGATTCACCTGCCTCTTTGACTTCTAAGTATTGGGATTAAAGGCATACACTACTACATCCAGCAAACCCTCCTTTCTTGAGACAAAGTCTCAAGTATTCCAGGCTGGTCTACAACTCCCTGTGTAGCCAAGGATGAACTCCTGATCTTCCTGCCTTCACTTCCCAAGTGCTGAACTGTAGCTGTGTGCCACCATGTGTAGTTTATATAGTTCTGGGGAGGGAACACAAGGTTTCATGCATGCTATATAAATAAGCACTCTACCACTGAGTCACATCCCCAGCCCAATCTTGAGCAACTTAATTCACTTCTCTGAGTCTCAATTTCCCCATCTGCAAGTAGAACTCACAGGAGTCCCTACCAGACCTCACAGGACTTAATAACTGCCAACTGCCATCAACACAGCACCACACTCTGGTTCTAAGGATTCTACCCACGAGGATTCGAACAGACCTGGCTCTGGAATCCTCTCCATATCACAGGATTTTGTGCAACTTCCCCTGCTTTTCAGAGCCTCAGGTTCCTTATCCATAAAATGGGACACAAAGAGTACCTACCTCTCAGTTTAGGGTAGACATGACAGAAGTGATCTGTCCCTTCTATTATTCCCCAGCAACAAAAAAGCACAAGGCTGAAAATGTGGTTCAGTTGGTAGAGTGTCTGCATAGCATTCAGGAAACCCTGAATTCCATTCCCAGCACTGCATAAAACAGGCATGGTGGTACACACCTGCAACCCCACTCAGGAAGTAGAGGATGATCAGACATTCAAGACCATCCTCAACTACATAGCAAATTTGAGGCCAGCCTGGAAGACATGAAACCTTATTTCAAAATAAAAAAATAAAAATACAGGGGTTGGAGAGATGGCTCAGTGGTTAAGAACACTGGTTGTTCTTGCAGAAGACCCAGGTTCAAATCCCAGCACCCACATGGCAGCTAAGAACTGTCTGTAACTCCAGTCCCAGGGGATCTAACAGCCTCTTCTGACCTCCACGGGCACTGCATGACATGGGTGCACTTACCTACATGCAAGCAATACACGCATACATATAAAATTTAAATAAATAAATAAGGGCTGGAGAGATGGCTCAGCGGTTAAGAACACTGGCTGTTCTTGCAGAAGACCCAGATTCAAGTCCCAGCACCCACATGGCAGCTAACAACTGTCCCTGACTCCAGTTCCAGGGGATCCGACAGCCTCTTCTGACCTCCATGGGCACTGCACGACACAGGTGCACTTACCTGCACGCAGGCAATACATGCATACATGTAAAATAAAAATAATAATAGCCGAGTGTGGTGGCGCACACCTTTAATCCCAGCACTCAGGAGGCAGAGAGGCAGGCGGATCTCTGTGAGTTCAAGGCCAGCCTGGTCTACATAGTGAGTTCCAGGACAGCTGGGGCTACAGGGAGACCCTGTCTCAAAAAGACCAAATAATAATAATAATAATAATTAATTAATTTAATTAAAATACAAACTAAAGTTGTACAACAATTAAATGTAATGAACCACAAATAACGACTATAATAATGATGATGATAAGAATGCAGATGCCAGTCAGAGCAAAAGAGCAAGACTGTCTCAAAAGAAAATAATAAGGAGCTAGATAAAAGTAAAACTACTTGCTATGC
Organism: Nannospalax galili; assembly: GCF_000622305.1. NCBI lineage: Eukaryota > Metazoa > Chordata > Mammalia > Rodentia > Spalacidae > Nannospalax > Nannospalax galili. The sequence continues at coordinate 457,079 of NW_008357641.1, forward strand.
AAGCTTGAGAACATGAGTTCAAATTCCAAATACCCAAGTAAAAAGCTAGCCATGGCTATACATGCCTGTAACCCCAGTTCTGGGGGATAGGAACAAGCAGATCTGAGGTGCTTCCTGGCCAGCCAGTCTAGCCAAAGTGTCCAGCTTCAATTGGATGAGAAAGTTTGTCAAAGGAGTAAGGCAGAGAATGAAAGAGGAAGACATGCAACATCCTCCACACATTCATGTGCATGCACCACAAAGATACAACACATACACAAACATAATCATTATGAGGAAGACATCCACCATCTTCCCACACACATACACAACACACACACACAAATTTTTAATTAAAATTTAAAAACCAAAAGTTCCACATACCACCCTCTTGCACAGCCTTCATTGTTAAGTTTCTAGCTTTGTTATAATGTTCCCTAACCCTCTTGGTCCTTTCACAATCAAGTGGGTTTCACTCCAAGGAGCAAGCACTGACAGGCCAAGAGGTTAGTCAATCCGCTGAGTCAAACCATCATTTTATCAAGTGGCTGTGCCAATCAGCCACAGGCCTGCCTCAGTACAATACCGACTACACCATCGCACACAAGTCTACTTTCTTCCTGACGTATAACCTTCCTACCCAGTTTCCTGCCTCAGAGTACCAGGCACGATGCTACACGCTTGCAAAGCCAGCACTCAGAAGATTGAGGCAGGAAGGGCACAAAAATGAAGGCCAGCCTGAGTTACACAGTGAGAACCTGTCTAAAATATCCAGGGTGGCCTGTGATGGCTCTGTGGTTTCAGAGTACCTACTGCACAACCATGAGGATGTGAGACTGGATCCCAGCACCCACACAACAAGTACAACATGGTCTCCCACATGGCTGTAACCCCAGTGCTGTGGGGACAGCAAAGGTCTGCTGGGGCTTGCTGGCCACCAGCCTAACTCTAGTTTCAGGGAGAGGCCCTGCCTCAAAAGAGTCAGGCCAAGAGTGATAACAGAACACCCAACACCGTCCTCTGGCCTCCACACAAGTGTACACACACGCATTACATACACAAAACATTCATTCATACAAATTTTTTTTTCATCCAAGGGCTAAGAATGTGGCTCGGTGATGAAGCATTTGTTCAGCACGCATGAGGGCCTGGGTTCCATCTCTAGCATTAAATTTTTTTTAATTAAAAAAAAAAAATGTGGGGCTGGAGAGATAGCTCAGCGGTTAAGAACACTGGTTGTTCTTGCAGAAGACCTGGGTGCGAATCCTAGCACCCACATGGCAGCTAACAACTGTCCGTAACTCCAGTCCCAGGATCCGACAGCCTCTTCTGCCATCCGTGGGCACTGCACAACATGGGTGCACTTACCCACATGCAGGCAATACACGCATACACATTAAATTAAAAAAAAATTTGCTTCAGTCTGGCATGGTGGCACACGCCTTTAGTCATAGCACTCAGGAGGCAGAGGCAGGCGGATCTCTGGGAGTTTGAGGTCAGCCTGGTCTACATAGTGAGTTCCAGGCCAGCTGGGGCTACAGGGAGATCCAGTCTCAAAAAGACCAAAAAATAAAATAAAATTGCCTCTTGACCAGAACTCTGCTTCTAGAATTTTCCAAAGTTATTCCCCTAGAGGGAGCCAGTAAACAGGAACTTGCCTGAGGTAAGCTACTAAATTGGTCTAGTATTATCTGCAAGGAACCTTTATAGCCTGGTGCAGCAGAATCCCAGCACTCAGGAGGCTGAGGCAGAAGGATTGTATGAGCTCAAGGCCTGCCTGGGGCTACAAATGAAACCCTAAAGGGGACCTCTCAGCCTCTCAGGATGAACTGATTCTGCTGGGATTTATAGGCTGCTTTATAAGACACAGCTATCCCTCACTGCTACAGGGATCATCACTCGAGTGCCATCTGCAGTGGCAAAAAACACCAACTAAAAAAAGAAAACCAAAACAAACTGCCAGGCAGGGTGGTGTATGCCTTTAATCCCAGCAGTCAGGAGACAGAGGCAGGCTCTGTGAGTTCAAAGTCAGACTTGTCTACATAGTGAGTTCCAGGCCAGCTGGGATGGGAGACCCTGTCTCAAAGAAAAAAAAAGCAACTCCAGTAGCCTGGGATAAGCAGTTCTCATACCAACCTTGCCCTGACCCCACACCAATCCCAAGGCCAACTCTAGCCTTCCAAGGGCAACCTGTTCCAGAAGCTTCACCTCAGCTAGGCCATGGAAGGGATCCTCTTTCCTGTGAGATATTGATGAGCTGAGCAGTGATAGGAACCTATCAATTCTATCCATTGTGACGTGGGTCCTCCCTGCAATACTAACTGGCCGTGTGACAAGGAAGATGTCCTCCTGTGTTTTTCTAGCATCACTTCCACTCATCATACAAAATGCCCTTCAGACTGGAAACAACTCAGTGACAGAGCCCTGGCCTAGCATGGGGAAAACCCTGGGTTTCAAAACCACAAAAACAAAAAATTAACTATACTTTATCATCTCTGAGATATCTCAGAGCCAAAAGTATCTATGAGCCAAAAAGTCTCTTTTTTTAGTTTATTGAGGGTGAGGAGTGCATGTGGAGGACAACTCCTGGGAGTCAGTTCTCTCCTGCCCCCTTATGGGATCCAGGTGGCAAACTCGGGTGTTACACCTGCACAAAAACCCTCTGAGCCATCTTACCATCCCCAAGAAAATCATCTGAGAAGCTGACGTCTCAATGAACTGGAGGCTACCTGAGAGCAAAGGATGGGCTCAGTCTTCAAAGGTATTCTTTTTTAAAACTTTTTTTTAATATTTTTATTGGGCTTTTGTACATTTTATACAACAGTTCTTAATCAAATTTAGACCCCCGCCCCCATCGATGCCCCCCCACACTCCCCCATGCATTCCGCCATACATGTTAAGTCATATCTGGTCAAGCATTTGTACCCAGATGTCCTTCGGTGCAGGTTCATCCACTGGAGTCTAGTCAGCCTATCCTATTAAGGAATGTCTACTCTCACCCAGCAATAATCAGTCTCCCACAGTCCCAGGCTGGGGCTGGTCCACTGCTCATTTCCCTCTCCCTTGTCTGACTGAGTCAGCACGAGTGTTCTGCTCACCACCATCATTGCAGCAAGTTCACAGGAGTAAGCTTCCAGTTCTTTACTTCACAAATTTTAACAACTTTGTATCACATATCCACTAACAACAGATCATTTTCAGCTATTAAATCCTAGCATTGTTCTATTACTCTTTGTACCAAATAATTATTTTTGAATACGTGGCAGAAAACAGAAAAAACACTAAGTTTGAGACCAGCCTGGTCTCCACTGCAAATTCTAGGTCAGCCAAGGTTATACAATGAGACTGTATCAAACACAGAAGAAAATAATAAAATGAAATAAAAAGGAATGGGAACAAACCTGCACTGAGGATAGTCTATGTATATACAACTTTTTTTGTTTGTTTTGTTTTTTAGACAGGGTCTACCTGTAGCCCCATCTGATCTGGAACTTGCCACGTAGACCAGGCTAGCCTTGGGACTAAAGGTGTGTGCATGTGCCACCACACCCAGCTGTATATACAATTTATGTTATCTAAATTATGTATTTAGCACCATGAATTAAAAAACACTATTCTTTACATTAGTTTCCATTCCGTAATTGTTCAGAATCTTTCTGATTTAACTTTGAAGAAATACAGTTTTTTGTTTACTTGTATTTTTCTTCATAAAGCTGAAATTTACCGTAACGACACGCCTCTAGTCCCAGCACTTGGGAGGCAGAGGCGAGTGGATCTCTGTAACTTCAAGGCCAGCCTGATCTCCACAGGAAATTCAAGCCAGCTGGGGCTATAGGGAGACCCTGTCTCAAAAAGACCAAAATATATATATATATATACACGTTTATGGCACTAAATGTGGGCCTGTGGAGGCAAGAAGAAGGCATCCAATATCCTGGAGCTGCAGTTACAGGTGGTTGTGAGCCACTCAACATGGGATTTGGGCACCTAACTTGGGTCCTCTATAAAAGTGGGGCTTTCCATAAGTTTAACTGGTCAGGACTATAAAATCCCTAGTCTATCTGTTGGAGGACCCACCTTTCCAATCTCACTGGTCAATCACCTGGTCATAGGACCACCCCTAGGAAGGCAGGTTCACCTTAAGTTATGCTAAGCAGATAGGCAGAATACCTAGTGCGTTAATGAGGTAGTGAATTTTTCCTGCCTGGAATCTTGCCTTGTACTGCAGAACTTCTGACCAGTCAGTCATGTAGATCTCTGTAAGTCTGTCTGCTTTCTGCCATTTGGGTCCATTCTTCAATTCTTTTATGAATGAGACTAAGAACCCTCTAGGTAACCCTCTTTCCCCAGTTTCAGTACAAGCCAAAATTATAGCCATATGGTGTCTTATTTTAATTAATAGACAAAATGACCTACAGTAACAGTATGTGACAGTACAT
>NW_008357641.1:462427-463030 GCF_000622305.1 Nannospalax galili
TTTATGACCCCTTCACGCTTTCAACACCAGAACCATGCAGGAGACTCTTACACATTACCAAGTCCTGCTTCCAGCTTGAAATAGAGGCATGGGTCCCCTCTGTGTGCTGACCCTGAGGAAATACCTCCCAGAAGACTCCATCACAGTGATGCTGGTCTCTTGTTATTCACAGCTGATTTTTTAGCCCCAGCTAACCAGCATCAATTGTCCCAGTAAAGCAAAGGTTTTGCTTCAGGTGCTGGTCTCTTCTTAATCACAGCTGATTCTTCAGCCCCAGCCGACCAGAACCCACAGATTATCAATCCAAAATCTCACACAAACAGCCCTGATAGTCTCCACTTCCCTTTGAAGCTTCACAAGCCAGGCCTCCATCGTCTACAACTCTTTCAGCATAACTGTTCCAAGATCCTCAGCAACAAACTCTGAGCACACAATGGCTTTTCCAAAGTTCCAAACACTTCCACAGTCCTCCCCAAAACATCAAGGTCAGGTCTGTCACAGCAATATCCCACTCTCTGGTACCAATTACTGTCCTAGTTTGTTTCTTCATTGCTGTGACAAAACACTCTGACCAGTACCAACTTGGGGAGGAAAGGGTTTATT
>NW_008357641.1:463334-473747 GCF_000622305.1 Nannospalax galili
AATTCTTTTATGAATGAGACTAAGAACCCTCTAGGGCCCTCTTTCCCCCCCGTTTCAGTACAGGCCAAAACTATGGACATCTGGTGTCTTACTTTAATTAAGAGACAAAATGACCTACAGTAACAGTATGTGAAGGTGCTTTTCAGAAAATGATAGATTGGCACCATCCTTTGAAATATTCTGGAAAAAAATTCATTTTGTACCCTTTGTATGTTCAAAAAGTGGGACTTTTCCTCATCTATTGACACAGTCATATTTTTTCTTCTTTAGCTTGTTGATGTCAAGTGATAAGATTTAACAGTTTTTCAAATGTTTAAACAGGCTGAGATGCTTAGGAAAAGTTATATTGGTTGTGGTATATAATGGTTTTCTTTAAATTTTGGTGGGACTACTGGAGAGGGCCAATTCGGAAGGAGGTATAAAGATGATTAAGATGTTCTGTATGAAATACAAAAAATAAGTATAGGTCAGTATCTCTTTTGAACAAATATTTCAAGATTCAACCAAATATTAGCTTGTAGAATACAAAATATATAAATCTTTATTTTTAATATTTTATTATTCTATGTGTATGAGTGTACGGTCTACATGCATGTAAGTGCACCTATATCATGCAACGCCCATGAAAGTCTGAAGAGGGTGTCAGATCCCCTAGAACTGCAGTTGTTAGCTGCCATGTGGGAACCAAACCCAGGTCCTCTACAAGAGCAGGCAGTGTTCTTAACCACTGAGCCATCTCTCCAGCCCCTTAAAGCTTTTTTTATTACATTTTAGTATTTTGTGTACATGCACGTGTATAATATGTATATATGTATAGCTAAAGGGGTAAGTTGTGGAAACTGATTCTATCCTTCCACCAGTAGGTCCTAGGGATTGAACTCGGGCCCTCAGGACTGGTAGTAGGCGTAGTAGGTGCCTTCACCTGCCGAGCCATCTCCCTAGCCTTTGTGGGGGGAGGGGACCACAATGTCTCATGTATCCAGGCCAACCTAGAACTCACTGTATAGCTGTCCTAACTTCTTATTGCTGTGATCAACACTATGACCAAAACCAACTTGAGGAGGAAAGGGTTTATTTGGCTTACATTTCCACATCACAATCCATCTCTTCTTTTTCTTTTTTTTTTTTTTTTTTTTTTTTGGCCATAGGGTCTCACTATGTAGCCCTGGATGATCTGGAACTTGCTGTGTAGACCAGGCTGGCCTCAAACTCAGATCCTTCTGCCTCTGCTTCTTGAGTATTGGGTTTTATTAAAGACAGGGGCTATCACAACTGGTCTTTTTTTTTTTTTTAATTTATTTATGTGTATGAGTGTTTTGCCTATAAACGCACCACATTTGTATAGTGCCCACAGAGGGAAGAAGAGGGTGTTGAATCATCTGGAACTAGAGTTACAGATGCTTGTCAATTACCATGTAGACACTGAGAACTGAGTCCAGGTCCTCCACAAGAGCAGCAAGTGCTCCTAACCACTAAGCTATCTCTCCACTCACACTCTATCTTTGAGAGAAGCTAAAGCCAGAACTCAAGGCAGGAACTGAAGCAGAGACCATGGAGGACTGCTCAGCTCCCCTCCTACACAGATCAGACCCACCTGCCCAGTGATGGCACAGCCCACGGTGGGCCTGGGCCTCCTACATCAATTAGCAATTAAGAAAATGCCTTACAGACATGCCCACAAGACAACATGATGAGGAAATGCCTCAATTCAGGTTCCCTGTTCCCAGGTAACTCCAGTTTACGTCGTTGACAAAAACTAACCAGCACAGTAATCAAGGATGACTTTGAACTTCTGATCTTCCTGCCTCCACCATCCAACCGCTGGGATTAGAGGCATGAGGCATCATGGTTTTTCGTTGTTATTTTATTTATTATTTTTTATTTTATGTGTATGAGTGTATTGCTTGCATGTAGGTGGGTGTGCCCATGTAGTACAATGCCCAGAGGTCAGAAGAGGGGGTTGGATCCCCTGGAACTAGTTCCAGACAGCTGTTAGCCACCATGTGGGTGAAGGAAATCAAACCCAGGTCCTCTGCAAGAGCAGCCAGTGCACTTAACCACTGAGTCATCTCTCCAGCCCTTCATCATGACTGGTTTTATGCAGTGCTTGGTTGGAACCCAGGGCCTCCTGTGTGCTAGACAAGCACTCTACCACTGATCTGCATCCCAGCAAAGAAATCTATTTTTGATGGGGATAACTGACAACTTTATCAAGCTGTTAACCGTGAAAGCATCTCTTCCTTTTTTCACTGGTCTGCAGCAAACACTTTGAACTGGGCTATAAGACAGTAGATGCTCCCATGCTGACACTATGACCTTGGTGGACACTGTAAAATAACTATTTTTTGTCAAAGTCACTTAGGTTTTTTCTTGTTTGGTTGGTTGGTTTAGTTTGGTTTTTTGAGACAAGGTCTCTGGTCCAGGTTGGCTTCCAACTCATTATGCAGTTGAAGATAACCTTGAACTCCTGGATCCTCTGCCTCCACCTCCCAAGTGCTGGGACCAAAGGCATGCACCACCACGCCCGGTTTTATTCAGTGCCAGGTTCCAACAGAGATTCATTCATGCTAGGAAAGCACTCTACCAAATGAACTATTTCCCCATTGTGGTAGTCCAGCTTTGTTTTACAGTGCTGGGACAGAACCCAGAGCCTCATGAATGCTAGGCAAGGACTCTGCCACTGAGCCTAACACCAGCCCATCAGCACTCTGAGAAAAAAATCAGAAGCTCCCTTCCTTCTCTGGCAAAAAAAATTATTGAAGTACAAAAGTCCAAGCCCAGCCATGGAACTTAGGCTGTGCCCAGCTTCCTAGAACAAAAGCAAACACCCCAAAAGTCCTCAGAGGCCTACTTAATCTGACTCCCAACTAGCAAAATGAGAAAATTAACTGAAAATTCTATCTTCTGCCTGTACTTTTCAAACTGGATATGGATTTTTCCACCAGGGCAAGTGAGAGGGTATGAAAGGAAAGGCACATTAGAAAACCTGTTTTGGAAGCACAAAGGTGAATAGGGTAGAGATTACTGACTCCTGCCTCCTGGTTCTTGGCACTGTCAAAAATAACTGAGGATGTCTAGGTTAAAGGTGTGAAAGGATACTGGGCAAATTACCAAAAATAATCCTAGGAGGTGGGCAGAGAGAATGGTATTCAACTTGCTATAAAAATTAAAATATCACCGGGTGTGGTGTTGCACGCCTTTAATCCCAGCACTCGGGAGGCAGAGGCAGGCAGATCTCTGTGAGTTCAAGGCCAGCCTGGTCTACATACTGAGTTCCAGGATAGCTGGGGCTACGGGGAGACCCTGTCTCAAAAAGACCGGAAAAAAAAAATTATTAAAATATCTCGGTACTGGAGAGATGGCTCAGCGGTTAAGAACACTGGTTGTTCTTGCAGAAGACCTGGGTTCGGAATCTCAGCACCCACATGGCAACTTACAACTGTAACTCCAGTCCCAGGGGATCCAACCACCTCTTCTGACCTCCGCAGGCATTGCACAACACAGGTGCACTTAACCTACATGCAGACAATACACACATACACATAAAATAAAAATAATAGAAAAAAATTTAAATAAAAATTTCAAAATAAGTTTTAATAATAAAAAAAATTAAAGTATCTCCCACTTATAGAGAGTTCCTAAACCATTCCAATTCCCAGAGACAAGTGGCAGAAGCCAGGGGATGGGGAGGTAAGAAATAGGGAGATGTTTTATAATGGGTGCAGTTTCAGTCGTACAAGATCAAAACGGGTGCTGGAGGGCTGCAGCTACAGCTTAGAGGTAAAATACTTGTCTAGCAGGTTCATGGTCCTGTATTCCATCCCTAGCACTGTAAAAGATGAAAAGGCCAGAGGATGGGGCTCGAGAGATGGCTCAGCGGTTAAGGGTACTGACTGCTCTTGCAGAGGACCTGGGTTCGAGTCCCAGCACCCACATGGCGGCTACGAACCGTCCTTAACTCCAGTTCCAGGGGAATCCGAAGCCGTCTTCTGACTTCCGCAGCACTGCACGACATGCGTACACTCACATACATGCAGGCAATACGCTCATACACAAAAAATAAAAATAATAAATAATAAAAAAAGAAAAGGCCAGATGAAGGGAAGGAGGGAATTAAAAGAAATTTTTTAGATCCTCACTCTACTCTTTAAAAAAATTAAGTTCTGGAGATGGGTGGTGGTGAAGTCCGTACAACAATGTGAATGTACTTAAAAACACTGAACTGTACGTTTAAAATGGTTACCACGGCAAGTTAGGTAAATTTCATCAGGATTTCAAAATCTGGGCAGGAGTATAAGCAGTTTCTCAACTTGCTATTTTTAACCTAAGTTAAACTAGCCAGCGGTTAGAAATTGCCTTGGGAATCCTGATTTCCTCTCCATTCTGCATTTACTAGCTGGGGTCTTTCCGAAAGTCACCTGGCATCTCTGACTTCGACCTGCTTAAGTAGTAAGAGATTAAACATCGCCATTTCAACAGGGCTGTGAGGATGAGGACAAAGTAACAGACTCACTAATGCAGCAGTAAGCCCTTGCTAAAGTATTTTTACTATGCATGTAAGCCTTCGTTACTTTATCATTTTATGACAGTTACTTAAAATCACCAACTAGGTGGAAAAGCCCATTAGAAGACATTTTACAGGGAAAAGCGACCCAAGTTGCAGTGGGAAGACGAGCTTCCAGGGTGGCTGGGCAGACCTCTCCACACTCAGGGTTGGCGGGGTGCCCTTCGCGGTCACAGGCGGGCCTGGCAGTGGAACCACCTCTCACCGCCCAGACGGCTAGCGCTAGGAGCCGGTGCGAAGGTCGGAAGGGGTGGGACAACTGTAGGGCCTGGTCCGGAGCAGACGCCGGCAGCGTGCAAGGCTGCGCCACACATCTGCTACTCCGCGGGCTGTGGACGCTACAAGGAAGCTACAAGCTTCTCCTCCGCCCTACGGAGACCCTAAGAAAGACACCCCCAAAACAGCCTGGGTTGCAGAAGTCGAAATACCTTCCTGCACATGCGCACTGGGATTTACGAGTAGCCCCCCGGGGCCGGCGCGCGCTCACTGCGCCTGCGCCGTGAGGACCGCCCTGTGGCGAGCTAGACCGGACCAGAGGGACCAGCGGCCCCAAGAAGATAGTGAGGTCTGCGGTGCGGCGGCCGCTCCACGCCGGCCCCGCGCTTCTTACCTCGTAGTGCTTCATGGCTCCTCCGCACGGCGGCGCCCACTCCGCTGCTACTCCACTGCCGGGTAGCCGCGCTACACTACCTTAGCCCGAACGTGCCCTCCGCTTTGCACTGACTGCGGCTCCGCGGTGGCTCCACCCCGCCTCGCTTCGCCCTGCCCCCACACCGCTCGCGCCACAGGGCTGACCAATCAGCTCACAGGATTTGCGGAGAGGGCGGGGCGAGGACTGGTGAGGCCGAAAGAAGGAGCTGGGCTCCTACCAATCAGAAGGGCCCTCAGGCGCCTTAGCGGCGTCGTCGCTGTGGAAACCCAGCTCCCCGACGCTCTTGCCGGAGCCCCGGCGGACAGTTGAGCTACTCCGAGCTTGGCGACTACAGGCGGGCGGCCCGGTGCATTCTAAGGTTGGAGTGGCTGAGAGGCCGAGCCTTGACAGAGCCCGGATGGCCAGGCCATTCCCTCTGGCTTGAATGGAGAGCGGGAAGGCGACCCGGAACCCGCAACCTGCACCCGAGCCCCAGCCGCATTTGGTGGGGTCTTCACTGCCTCTTCCAATGGCAGCTGCCGTCCGCAGTCCCGGCCCTAGAGGCCAGGACCCTTGTCTACCTGGGCGTTCGTATGTAGCATGGCCTCTACGTGTAGCTACTGAGCCCTTCAAATATGCTGGCCAAAGTGAGATAACACATCTAAACACGTGACGAGGGGCTGGAGAGGTGGCTCAGCGATTAAGAGCCCTGACTGCCCTTGCAGAAGACTCGGGTTCGAATCCCAGCACCCACTTGTGACAACCATCCGTTAACTCCAGGTCCAGGGGATCTGACGCCCTCTTCTGTCCACCGCGGGCATTGCAACGACGCGGGCGTCCACTTACATTCATGCAAGCAATACACATAAAATAAAAATAATTTAAAAATAAAATCGCGGGGCGTGGTGGCGCACGCCTTTAAATCCCTGCACTTAGGACGTAGAGATCGGCAGATCTCTGTAAGATCAAGGCCATCCTGGAGTGATAGAAGAGGAATTTGTATCCATCTGCTAGGATGCAGGAACATCTGGGGCTGCTGCGTTAGAGCAGCTGTGAGCTTTGATCTTGCTTTCCCAGAGACAGCATGGTTGGGCCGTGTTCCCCACTTGAAAAGCCTTGTTCTCTGCAGGCATCCTGTCAGCCCACAAGATAATAGCCAGTTCCCCCAGAAATGGACCTGCACACTCTGTGCTCAGGAAGATGGCTGTGAACCTGAAGCCTCAAGGACACTGGCACGGTGATGTCCTGTTCCTGGCTATGAAACGTCACATCATCCCCTTTATCCTGGATGAGGTGGAGCCCAGGAGCAGGTCTCCTGTGCAGCTGGTGTCACCATTAGCTCTGTGGAGAAGAAACTGATGGCCTTCCAGACAGACCCCAGAGGTATCCAATGCATGACCAACACACCTGTAGTGGTAGGAGAGCATGCCACTGTGTACACCACAGGCACCCATGCCCTGTAGAGGTTGAGCAACTTGTGGAGCAGCTCATGAGCAATGTGGGCTTCTGCACTGAGAGGGAGGAGGACCTCATTAAGGCCATCACTGGGTTCAGTGGCAGCAACCCTGCCTATGCATACCCTGGCTGATGGTGGGGTGAAGAAGGGGCTTCTGGCAGGCTGACTGGGGGCTCAGGCCTTGCTGGGAGCTGCTGAGATGCTGCTGGACTGAGAGGACCATCCAGGCCAGCTCAAGGACAGCATCTGTTACCCTGAAGGGGCTACTATCCATGCTCTGTACTTCCTAGAGAGTAGGGGCTTCCATTCTCTGTTAGCAATGCCGTTGAAGCTTTCTGTAGCCAAATAAGAGAACTGCAGTCCATGGCTGAAAGAAAAGGTCTCCCCTGCTGCCCTTAAGAAGACTCTTCCTGGGGCTGGAGAGATGGCTCAGTGGTTAAGAGCACTGACTGCTCTTGCAGAGGACCCAGGTTCGATTCCCAGTACCCACATGGTGGGTATGAACCATCCTTAACTCCAGGTCCAGGGGAATCTGAAGCTCTCTTCTGACCTCCAGGCAGCATTGCACGACACAGGTGCACTCACATACATGCAGGCAATACAACTCATATACATAAAATAAAAATGGTAAATAAAAAATATTTTTAAAAAAAGACGACTCTGGGCTAGAGAGATGGCTCAGTGGTTAAGAACACTGGTTGTTCTTGCAGAAGATCTGGGTTCAAATCCCAGCACCCACATGGCAGCTAACAGATATCTGTGACTCCTGTTCCAGGGGATCCGATGGCCTCTTCTGTCTTCCTCGGGCATTGCACAACACAGGTGCACTTACCTACATGCAGGCAATACATGCATACACATAAAATAAAAATAATAAAATTTTAAAAAAAAAAGGCTTCCTGGACTGAATGAAGATGGAGTCTCCCACAGTGAGAAACCCAGCCCTGGGAAGCAAGAAGTACTGAGGAGTCCTCTACCTCCTTTCAACACCCAGAGCCATTGGCGGAGGGGCCTTGGTCACCCTCTCCCCAGCAGTGCATCGTGGGGCAGGCTCAAGTTAGCTCCGCGTCCTGAGGATGAAAACTGTTTAGATCTGTTCAGACTGGGTAGCACTAGGTCCCTCTCTCATCCCATGTTGGAAGATGCTCTGAATGTAGACAATTCTACAAACCTCTGTTGGTGAAGTGGTAGACCCTAAATTAGCATCTCCCCAGCAGGAAGGTCTGTGGAGAACTTTAGCTGGAGCGCAAGGCTAGCTCAGTTTTATGCCAAGGTGAGGCAAGGGAAAACACAGGCCTGGCCTCTGGATTAATATAAAAGAAGTGAACAACTTAGAAGGGTCACAATCAGCCCCCAGCTTAGAGTAGTTTATCCATGCTAATAAAAACTTCCGTAGGTGGAGCTGAAGAGATGGTTCAGCAGTTAAGAACACTGACTGCTCTTGCAGAAGACCCAAGTTCAATTCCCAGCACCCACACGTCAGATAACAACTGTAACTCCAGTTCCAGGAGATTCAAAGCCCTCTTCAGACCTCCACAGGCATTGCATGACACAGGTTCACTTACATACAAGCAGGCAACACACTCATATACATAAAATAAAAATAAATATAAATAAAATTTTAAAAACTTTAGTAGGTAAAGTCTGGCGGGGAGGGCCTTTATCCTGCAAAAGAGAGTGCCTTCTGGGAGGGTGGGTTCGGACCTCCATCGGGGTAGCTGCTCCAAGCTCAGCAGACCATCAGAGAGTGCAGGGTTCTGGCCTCCAACTACCAGAGGGCCTGAGAACCCAGGGGACAGCCTGACAGCCACCCCATCTTGACTCCATGTGGTCGTGAGCTTCCCCTAACATACCATCCCCCTACCTGGGATTTTGTGACGCCCCTCCCAAGGCCCCAGGGAAGATCTGGCTTTGGTAGGCTAAGGCTATGATCTCAGCAGAGCACCAGAGAGTGCCAGTTCTGGCCCCACTCTGGCCTCCTTCTGGCATAGGGTTGACAATGCACAGGACTGCCTGAGAGACCCTGGATCCTGCCTCCATGTGGTGAAGGAAGCCTGAGTGTACCTGACTGGAACCTGAATTGGGCTTCTGTGGGTACCCCTGAATAGCTGATCTGAAGCCATCAGTTGCCTCCAAAATAAACAAAGAACCTGAACCCTGTACCAACCAGCTTTACATAACCAATAAAGAAAGGATTTAGGCACCCAGATAATGCAAACAGAAGCATACTTCAACTTAATTCTCATATCAGAATCATAAACAACAAAAGAAATTCACATGCCAAAACCACAAGGAAAGAATAATAAAACAGGCCTGGCTTGGTGTCGCATGCCTTTAATCCCAGCACTCGGGACACAGAGGCAGGTGGATCTCTGTGAGTTCCAGGCCAGCCTGGTGTCCATAGTGAATCCAGACCAGCTGGGGCTACAGAGGGAATAATAAAATGGAAAGCCAAAACATTATGTCCGCACCAAACCCCACCAATCCTGTAGAAGAGTTCTACAAGGAGAACCCCCTAGAGATAACCCAGGACACTGAATTTAAAAGAACAATCATATACATGATCAAGGAATTCAACGAATTTAAAGAACACACGAACAAACAAATCAAAGAACTAAAAGAAGATGGGGATAGCCGGGCGTGGTGGCACGTGCCTTTAATCCCAGCACTCCGGGAGGCAGAGGCAGGCGGGTCTCTGTGAGTTCAAGGCCAGCCTGGTCTACATAGTGAGTTCCAGGCCAGCTGGGGCTACAGGGAAACCCTGTCTCAAAAAGACAAGCCAGCTTTAATTTCCAGTTTAATGGATTCATTATTATATCTCTTGCTACAAGCATTCCTCCCTAAGAGATAGAAACATTGAAGAAAACTCAGGCAGACATGAAGATGGAAGTACAAAACTCAATAAGCCAACTTGAAACAACAGGGCAAAGCCTTACCGCTAGAATGAATGAAATGGAAAACAGAATGTCAACACTGGAGGATAGAGCTGAAGAATTGGACCACTCAAGCAAAGAGTATGGAAATTTTTTTTAAAACACAGGAATGGAATATGTAAGAGATGTGGGAGACCATGAAAAGACCAAATCTATGGATCATAGGAATAGACGAAGGTGAATTTCAGGTTAATGGTGCTGACTAGGTCTTAAACAGGATTGTAGAAGAGAATTTCCCAAAATTAAGGAAAATATCCCGAAACAAATACAGGAAGCACATAGAACACCAAATAGACAGGATCAGAAAAGAAACTCCCCATGACATATCATAGTAAAAACACTAAAAGTACAGAACAAAGAGAGAATACTGAAAGCAAAAGAAAAACAAGTCACATACAAAGGCTAGCCCATTAGAATTACAGCTGACTTATCAATGCAAGCTCTGAAAGCCAGAAGAGCCTGGATCAAGGTATTTCCAGTTCTACATGACAATAGATGCCAACCCACAACACTATACCCAGCAAAAATGCCTATTATACTTGAGGGGGAAAGAAAAATCTTCCATGACATGAATAGCCTGAAAAACTATGTGTCCACAAAACCAGCCCTTCAACGAATACTTGAAGCAATACAGAGAGCAGAGAGAGGAACAACTATTCATTGGGGCAACAAAAAAATGAATAAACAGACATAATCTAGGAAACATAAAATTAGACAGAGAACACAAACAGCAATCAAAATGACAGCAACCAAGACACACTTTCAATAATAACCTTAAATATCAATGGACTGAACTCCCCAGTCAAAAGACACAGGCTAAGCAAATGGA